>NW_019233087.1:5418-72279 GCF_002742605.1 Olea europaea var. sylvestris | reverse complement strand
TTAATTTCATCAAATTAATTGAGGCTCAACAATTTATCATGTAATTTTCCATATTCCTTTGAAGGAATAATCATTAACCAAAGTAAATGAATAGCAACTTATATTCCAAACATTTATACATTTATTGTATGGATTTATTCCATCCATAAGAATGTCGATGTTCTGTGCCATAGCTATATTTACAATCTTATTATCAAAACAAGAGTTGGCATATCCACAATTAAATTAACAATGACTGACACCAGCATCATGCAATTCCACAAATAAGTTGTACATTTCAAATAAAATGAAATTAGCATAACTCTAATCAATTGCATTCATGCAGTCGATCATATTCATGATACCACACATTTTTCTATGAGTCAGAACGACAAAAAAGATAATCTTTCGTCCAAAACTCAAATTATTATGCAAAATTAATTCAGATATGCCCAAGAACAGACTTGACATTAAACTATTTCATGGCAAGCAAAATTGAATGGACGCAGTCATGCAAATAAAATTGCCGAAAGTCACATGCTTTTAAAGTCTATAAACTTTTACTGTAAAGACCGGATTCCATAATTGCACACATTTAGGATCACACCATTCAAGAGTAAATTAATTGTCTTTAATTTTATCACAAGTGCGAGCATTTATTAGTGTTGTATAGATGACAGAATATAACATTTAGATTTCAGTGACCGGCCAAATGGTTGTTTTAAAAAAAAAGAAATTCAAAGACACTCATTGGCAGCCATCAATAATATATACAAATCTTATCTGCATTCCCTCCATTGGTGGCATGAGTTGATTAGGAAATATTGAACAAATAACATATAAACATCATAATAATGGGTAAACAAAATTTGAGGCATTTTTAAGTAATGATATAGTCCCAACAACAAAAGATGTCATCATACCGTTTCAAAGATATAGTCGGATTATAGCAACTGATGCTGTGTACCACGTAATTTTCATAGATTTTGCAAATATGGATCCAACATGAATTCACATGAACATACATGAATATAAGATCGTTCAATTTTTAATTATATATATATTTCCAATCCCAGATATGTTTATCCATAAAGCAATATAAAATTTATTATAACAGAATTAAACTGTCAATAGATTTATTTCCAAACTAACTGTGGTTGTACCTTAAAGTGGTCTTATAGGCCTCAATCAGTAACATTGAAAATAAATCACAGATAAGAGGGCTTACCGATTTTCCAGAATTAGACTCCAACAAGAATTAGAACATAAAATACACTGAACGGATTGATTTAAAACACCAAACAACCACCGAAAATTTGTCTTAAGTTTGTTGGATCCGACTTATTTATGAGTGGTCAAGATGATTGTTTGTGAGTGCAAAGTTCAACCCGCAGAAGCGTAGTTAAACCACGATTTTATGAAGTAGAAATGTAGTACAAAACCATAAAACCAAGATGAAATAAGGAGTAGAAAAGGAAATTTGAGGCCAGTATAACTCTTTCCTTAAGACAAATTACCCCGCTACGGTGTTCACGATTGAATGACAAATGTCTCCCAAGATACAACGGATACACACTTGTGGTAGTAGCACTTCAAACCACAAGAACGGCGAAACTTCAACAGAATTTTCCCTTTACAAAGGAATGTTATGAGAATGAGAGAAAGATGAATTGTAAGAGAAGAATGGATGCTCAATACAATGATGTACTCAAAATCACGTCCAAAGGGTCCTATTTATAGATGTAGAAAGGATGCAAATGAAATAGTGTGGGCCAAAACATGCATCCTTTCAAAAAGTTGCAACACTTAGCCAAACCTCTTTTCGAAAAATTGCAACACTTCATTTCTTTCAATTTTAAACCGCAAATTCTCATTCATTCGGTATTGATTTTGAGATTCCAAATATGCCACGACGATCTATTCGACGAGTACAATAAGTTAGTCTATTTACTTTTATAATTTAACCATCGGATCAAATTCGAATATTTGGTCGAAATTGACACGAAGTCAAACATTTTCATACTTAACCAAATTTTTTTCGGTTAATTTCAATTGATTTTTGAACCAATTCCAACACTTTTTAATTTGTAATTATTGAATTTGTAAATTTTGAATTTTAATGACTAATTTTATTGAGGAATTATTATTTATTACTTGATTAAGTTTTTTTTATATCTTAAAAAAATAATAGTCAAATTAAATACATATATTAAATCATTAAGTGATAAAAATATAAAAAAGAATAAATTTACTGTGGTAAAAGAATAAAGGACAAATGGGAAATAATAAAAAACTTAATTTATTAATTATAAATATTGCTTCGTTACAATTTTTATAGAGATTGATATAAATTATAATGGAATTATAACATAAATTAAATTAAATTAAAATATTAAGTAATAAAGAATATTAAAAATATATAGCTAAAATTATAATTTGTGGTAAAAATTATATATGATTAAGATTACACCACTTGTTGCAAGTTTGCGTGTGTGATTATGATCGTGCAATTACTACCACAAAGCATATCGACATGTATTTAACTATGGAAAGGACCAATCACAAATTGCATTAAAAATTATCAACTTTTTGCATTTTTCTTGGATGCAATAATTGTATATTGAGAGGTCTATACTTTACCACTCATCCTGTTATCATTAAATTACAAATGCTTTTAGTGATTCTAGAGATAATCCAATTTTTTAAGACGTAATAAAAGAAATATGGTTTTCATTGATAGAGAGATTCGACCAATCTTGAGATGAACTTAAATTTTAATACTAGCTTGTGATCTTTAAAATCTTGATTTTTTTTTCATGAAATCAAAAAATTGAAATATTTTTGTACTATATTATTAGTAGCTACATTTAAATATTTATTACTTTCAAAACCTTAGTTTGAGATTAAATTATTCATCACTGAAAATGGCTTCATCTTTATTGAATAATTTCGTCAACGAATTATAGTCCTATTTTTAGACTTTCAACGCCTACCTACAATTTATTATTATACCTTTTTTTTATACCAAGCCTATGAATCGTCGGCTCGTTTTTCAACAGGCACGCGGTCAGAGACCTGGCTCATCTCCTTCTACCTCTTTTTTAGGGTTCTCCCCTCAATGAAATGTGCAATTCATTAGTGGCATACATAGATGAGGAAGTTGTTTAACGTGTCTTTTCAATTTTAATTCTATTCATTCTATATGCTTTTGTGCCTAGTCAAACCATCTATACTCCTGATTTATGTAGAGGTGGTAATAGAAATGTCATTTTACTATAATATAATTTTTTTTTTTGTGTAATTTAAGAAAATATAGTACGAATATATATGTTAATTTATAAAATAAATATTTCGTTGATTGGCAAACAAATTGTGATGCCTAGTAGAAGAGCACATTGTAGGTTTCTTGATTTGGATTGGTCATTTTGACCCACGACTGTCCTCCTAGCAATGGTGTAACATCAAAATGGGAAGATAAAAAAATGAAAGGTCACCTTGCCACTCCGGAACCCCACCCACGTCCTCAAATAGAGAGAGTTCTAGAAAAGACATAAGATAAGAATAATTGAATAATAAAAACAAATCTTATCTTGTAATCGATTTTTAAAAAAAATGTAATTATTCATAATTATCCTTATTGCGATAACATCAAACTAAAAGCAATATTTACTCACCTAGTACTTCTACTTTTTTATTTTCAAGTTCAAACTCTATGCAAAGTAGGGGTGAACATGGTTTCATATGGTTCTGGTTCCAAGAGAATCGAANTACTTTTTTATTTTCAAGTTCAAACTCTATGCAAAGTAGGGGTGAACATGGTTTCATATGGTTCTGGTTCCAAGAGAATCGAACCGATTCATGAACCAATGATTTTTTTTATAGTATAACCAAATGATTTTTTTAAAGATATGAAATTAAACTGAACCGAACCGTTTAGTTCTGGTTTGATTTGATTTGGTTCTAATTTTATTTCTTAAATTTTTAGATTTGCATCATATAAATTAGTAATGTATAACTAAATAAGAAAATAAGCATCAAACATTTAGGAAGTTCAAATTTCAATCATTGAGATCAAAAAAGTCATAACTAACAAATAAAATATATTCATAATTTGAATACATAAATCAGTTTATGTTTTCATACAAAAAAAAAATAAAAATAAAAATAAAAATAAAGGTTTAATAAGTAATAATAATAATTCACTAAATTAATTGGGGTAGTTTTGAAGGTACACCCTTACAATAAAGAATGAATTATCAAAATTTTTACGATCCACTTCTATATGCAACATTAACTGTTTAATATTTTATGAATGTTTATTAAGTCTTCCTCTGTTTGTGAAGAACATAAATAACTCATCAAACAATCAAGGTAAAAAAAAAAAAATAATAATAATAAAAATAAAAATTTAGAGACTTTTTAAGTAAGTGATCAATTTCATTTTCCGATCTTAAATGAAACTTCACTGATTTGATGAAATGCAGAACCACTATGCTGCGACGTGTAAATTGAAAAGGAGTGAAGGAGAAATAATTCAACCGAATACAAAATTAGGGTGTAGACAACCAATGAGATGTTTATCTCTAATAACCCAAAATTGATTAATAAAGTGTATTCAATTAATGGGCTATCTCCAATGAATACAAATTTAGGATCTCCACTAATTATTATATACAAAATTAAATATTAAGTGTGCTTCTGATTCTGATTTTTGAACTAGAACTGAACCAGAACCAAAGCCAAATGGTTCTTGATTCAAAGAACCAAAACCATTAATTTTTTTTATAGAATCAAACCGAAGCGTATGATTTGATTTGGTTTTGTTTGATTTGGTTTGATCTGGTCTGGACATTTTGTCCACCCCTAATGCAAAGTGTGATAATAGTAATATTACATATAAAAATAAGAAAAAAAGAAATTCAATTTAAGTGTTTTGTTAACGTCTTGCGTTTGAATTGCTGAGAATACGAAAGAAATTTGTAAAGTCTCTTGCCTTTGAATTGTTGAGAATATGAAAGAAATTTGCAAAGTACTAACTGTTCCAAAAAGGATAGTACAATAAGGGCAAGATTCCGTGAAGTGGGCTTCCTGATCATCATTTGAGACTCATGCGGAGTTGATGAAATGTACTGCTTTTTCTTTTACTTTTTTTTTATTAAATGCTGATAAACATTTTGATCGAACATTAAATCAACAACTAAAAATTTGATGTTTAATTTTATTAGAACTAGTAATGAGCACGTGCATTGCACGTCTTAAATATCGGATAAATGATATACGTAATATTGTTGAAATACTAAAATTATTTCATAATGTACTAATACCATCTTAATAATTTTTCTAAATTTATAAGAGATTTATAAATTTTTTGAATTGCATGTTGAGAGAGCAAGAATTGTTTTATTTAATATATAAATTTGCAATTTTGAATCACATAGCTTGACATAGCCCATTTCGATTTTCTTCTATTGCTTCGACATTCATGATGTAATCCCTCAATTTCATACGTTTAAACAATATTCTTGTTACCATCTTCGAGGGAAAAGACCCCCAAAATCTATAAAATAAAATAAAATAAATATATAGGACAAATTATGTAGAAAAATGATAATACACTTTATTTCGTCATTTTTGCAGCCTTCAAGCTTTGTTCTATTCACCAAACTACACATCATCGCTACAAAGAGCATAATAAACATTCAAATTTAAGAGATCATTTAACATTTTCATGAATGATGATATAAATCTAAAATATAGAATGAAATTAGAAATCAAAACATATAAATATTTGAACCAAAAAAAAAAAAAGATTTATTACTTTAATGTAACAAAATTCTTATCTGATTAATTTGAATATAAATATGCCAAATCTTTTTCTTTTTTTTTTTTATGGGAAAATATTTCATTCATTAAGGCAATAAACCTTAAGAAATGGTACAATAGTGTTTATCAATGAAAATTAAATTTTCAATCAATAAAGGAACACTATGCCACCAGAGGATCATGTCTTCAAGGGACCATGCGTGTCGCGCGAGGGAGTGTGCTGCTTGGTTACATAGTCTGTTGCAGTGCTGAAGGTTACATTGAGGAAATCTTTGCATTAACTCTTTTATTTCGACAACTTGAGATCGGATTGATGAAGAGGACGAGCTTGACTTATTGACTTCGTTGACAAAAAACAAACAATCACTTTCCACCACTAAGTGAGATATTCCAAGGTTGAGGCACAGTTGTAGGCCTCTGACCAATGCATGAGCTTCAATGTGTTCCGACTCCAAGATTGTGTTTGCAAGACCACTAGCGGCCAAAATTGTTTCTCCTTCTTGGTCTCGTAAAATGATTCCAATCCCAGATTTATTTGAGTAAAAAAATAGCGCGCTATCAATGTTGAGTTTTAATGCTTTCTTAGGTGGTGCGGACCACCTATAATTGTGGAGAAGCAATCCAGGGAAGTAATTGAGGGACAGACCTATTTCAGCAGTGAGTGTTTTGGCTAAAGTGGTAGCAATTACTTGTTGTGGTGGAAGGTTCAGCTGGTCATGAACCATTTTGTTTCGACGAAACCGAAAACCCCAAGTGATCAGTATAAATTCTGAGAGAGTATCATTTGAGTCTTTTGCCATTATATCCATAGGTGCTTGGATGAAATCTCCCAGGTAATCCATATTCTTTAGTGCTGGAAACCGGTTGGTTAGGAGTTGGTGAGTCAAGGGGCACTTACATAGAACATGGCATAGATCTTCTACTTGGTAGTCGCAGAAACAACATTTGGTGGCAACAGGTATTCCTCTTCGAATTTGGTTTTGTTTGGAGGGCAGGCTATCTTGGCAAGCTCTCCAAGCAAAAAATTTAACCTTGTGGGTTATCTTTAGACGTCATAAAGTATCCCAAAACTTCTTTTTTTTAGCCACATTTGAGGAGTTACCATGGCCCGGCGTTAACAATTCTTAAAGAATCTATATGCGCTAATAAATTCCAGTTTTTTCATGTTCCCACGACCAGCAATCTTTTTCTCCTGAGGGGCTTGGGTTTAATTTTAGTATCGCCTCTACAATTTTTGGATTGAATAGAGTCCTAAGCTTTGTCAAGTTCCACCACTTCAAGTTGGGATCAATCAGTGATGCCACTGGATTTTCAAGTTGGTGGTTGTGATGTTGTTGTAAATCAATACCAACTCACTGCTTAGATTTTTCACTTCCGATATCCAGTTATCATTTAGAATATGTATAGTTTTTCCATCTCCAACAATCCATCTTCCCCCCTTGTAGCAATAGATTTTTAGCCTCCCATATTCCACGCCAAGCATACGAGGGATTACTACCAATAAATGCTTTGAGAATGTTACCTTTAGGAAAGTAACGGGCTGAGGGTATTTTGTGAGCTAAGCTATCAACGTGTTGCAATAGCTTCCAAGCTTGTTTTCCAAGCATAACCAAGTTGAAGATTCCCAACTCCTTAAATCCCATTCCCCGCATGGATTTCGATGTACACATTGTATTCCATGATTCCCAATAGATTTTTCGTTCCTCCTTTCTTTGGCCCCACCAAAATCTAGCCATCATCCTTTCAATTTCGGTGCATGATGTGGAGGGTAATTTGAAGCAACTCATAGCATAGGAGGGAATTGCTAAAGCCACTTATTTTAGGAGGATTTCTCGTCTTCCTTGGAAAAATATACTACTTTTCCAACTTTGTAATTTCATCCAAACTTTGTGTTTAATTTTAGAGAAGGCTCGCTTTTTGGATCTGCCAATCATAGGCAGTAATCCCAGTATTTTCCATATTGCTGTATTTGAGGAGCATTCCATAGAGCCATAATTTCTTGCTGCTTGTCTGGCTTTACATTTGCACTAAAGACCATAGAGGTTTTGTCTCTATTCAATTGTTGATCTGAGGCATCTTCATAGCTACTAAGGAGATTATCTAGTCGATTATTAGTTTCCATATTTGCTTCACAGAATATTAGGCTGTCATCAGCAAAGAGGAGATGATTCAAACTAGGAGCTCCTCTACACACTTGCATACCATTCACCATTTTATTCCTTTCCGCAGCATGTAGTATGCTAGTCAATCCTTCAGTACATAGAAGAAATAAATAGGGCGATATTGGATCTCCTTGCCTCAACCCCCTAGATGGGATAATGCGACCCATGGGAGAGCCATTGATGAGTATCGAGAAAGAGGGAGTAGTAACACATGTCATCACCAAGTTGATGATTTTTTCATGAAAGCCCAGTTTGTGCATGACCGCCTCAAGAAAAGACCATTCAACTCTATATATGCCTTGCTCATGTCAAGCTTGAGAGACATGTAGCCTTTCTTGCGTTTCTTCTTTTTTCGTAGGAAATGAAGTATTTCATAGGCCACAAGCACATTGTCTGTAATGAGATGCCCTTTTATGAAAGTTGATTGTGTTTCTTAAATCACTGTAGGAAGTGCTGTTTTTATCCTGTTAGCCACAACTTTTGACAACAATTTATACAAGACATTGCAGAGACTAATTGGTCTGAAATCCTTAACTCTATGAGGAGTTTTTATCTTGGGAACAAGTGTAATAAATGTGTGATTTATGTGTTGGGAGAACTCATTGGTGTTTAAGGAATGTAATACAACATTTGTAATAGAGGAACCGATATGCGGCCAAAATTTTTGATAAAAAATAGGAGGCTACCATCAGGACCTGGGGCTTTAGTAGGGTGCATCTCTTTCAAGGCCTGGAAGACTTCAGTTGCTGTAAAAGGCTTTACCAGTTAATTGTTCATTTCAGGAGTTACATTGCACTTCTTGTTCTCCAAAATGGCTGCTTGATTCTTCGAGCCTGTAGAAGTGAACAGATCAGAAAAATACTGGATTATTGTGTGGTTGCATGCCTTCCTCTCTTGCCAATTGCCTTGGTCATCCAGGAGCTAGTAATTGTATTTTTCCTTCTTCTTTGGGAAGCTTTTGCATGGAAAAATCGAGTGTTCTGGTCACCCTCTTCAAGCCAAGAAGCTCTTGATCTTTGTTTCCACATAAGTTCTTCTCTATCCATCCAAGTTTGTACTTCTTCGGTGGCCTGTCGAAGATCATTTCAATTTATAGTTGTAGGATCCTGACTTTGAATCTGCGCAAGCTTTGTTTTGGCGTTGCCAAGTTGCACTTGCAGTTTACCAAACTTGGAGACATTCCAAGACTAAAGCTGATTGCTGCAACATCTAATATTTTCCACAGTGTTATCCGGACCCTGAGGGCTAGAATCGGACCAATTATCAAGTATAATATTAGTGCATGCCTTTTCGCCTATACACATTGATTCGAAACGGAATGGTTAGGTCCTTTGGGAGTTTGGCGAGTACCGTAAAACTGGACCCAAATAGGCCGGTGATCTGAATATGCTGTGGAACCATGAGTAATCATGGCTTCTGAAAATAATCGACACTAGGAAGCATTTGCAGTGAAACGGTCGAGCTTTTCAAGAATTTGTGTCAAGTCGTATCTTCCATTGTTCCAAGTGTAATGGGGCCCTTTAAACCCGAGATCTCTTAGTTCACAATCAAAAAATATTTGCTGGAAGCTTTCTAGTTGTTGTCAAGGTCTGTCACGACCTCCCCATTTCTCCTCGTTAGATAAAATTTCATTGAAATCGCCAAAGACAAGCCATGGTTCTAAAGGGTCCTTCTCCATACTTTGTATTAGATTCCAGGTTTCCATATGTTTATTGGTATCGAGGTGGCCATAGATACCTGTTAAAAATCAGCTGTGCAGGGTTATTCGATTTTAGCATCAATATGACTTTTTGAGTAGCTGAGAATAGTTAAATGGACATTCGGTTTCCAAAGGATTGCTATTCCTCCACTACGCTCCACCGACTCCACGTTAAAACAGCCATAGAATTTCATTTTTATTCGGCAGAATTCCATTTTTGTTGTGTTCAGTTTTGTCTCTTGTAAGAACAAACTTCGGCATCTTCCTTTCTGATAAGTTCAGAAAGAGCATGAATGCCACGAGGGTTCCCAAGCCCTCGTGCATCCTAGCTTAACAGTTTTCTAGGAGTTGTAGTTGTAGTTTCAATCATGGGAATTTTCTTTGCCCTTCAGTCGTTTAGAGGTTTGGATAGTTTTCCTATTTTCAGATGATGTGTCTAGAGATCTCTTAAGACTTGCAAGTGGAGTAGAAATAATAGAGCTGAGTGCCTTTGTCTTATTCACCCTTTTCCAACGTCTAGTGAGGCTGGCAGCATTCTGGATTTGAATTCTCACTTGACTTAGTTAACTCATATACAAGTTGTAAGTCAGCAGGAGTATTCATTAGCAAATTATCAGAAATTCCTATGCCATCTTTAATTACTTCCTTTTGATTTGCAATTTCAGAGTCATTTTGTACCGGTAATTGCTCCAGATATGTTGCCTTCATCATCTCCGCATTATCTTCCTTTCCATAATTTCCCCGTAATTTCTGCTGAATTTTAGCTGAGGTGTTGTCACTTGCCATATCTGGCACTTTCTTGCCATGATTCTGGTCGTCAGAGTTTGGTTCTGACATCGGAGAATTTTCTGCCGTAGAGTTCATTTGACGATCACGAATAGGTCCACCGTAATCTCCCAGATTTCCAGCCCTTAACCAGGGTCCGTAGGCATAATCTATAGTTGAGTATGCCTCCATTGAAGGTTGCCATCTCGAGCATTCTTTCTGGCTGTGTCCAAGAATGCCGCATAGGTAGCAGAAGTTTGGGAGATGTTCGTAGGGGAAATGGATCCAAAATGGTTTGTAAGATCCGACACTAATCTTCTTCCCATGTAGAAGGGGCTTGTAAATATCAAGACATACTCGAATACAAAGATATTCACTCCGTTCAAACTCATTTTTATCAATATCCACTTCGATTACTTTGCCCAGTTGCCGTCCAATAAATTCACCCATCTACCAATTGTGAGCCATGATAGGGAGATCATAGATTCTTACCCAGAAATTTGCCTCGGAGAAGGAAATGTGGTGGATTTGCTCAAGGCCTTCAACATCTCTGGTTAAGACCAAGTGCTTGTCGACTTGTCGAAGACCCATGGACCATCACGTTTTACACGTTCCTTATCCCTTTTTTCATCGAATTCTGCTAGGAACAGATTAGGGGAGATGTCTTGAATACACAAGGCCTTGTTTGGGTGTCATAATCGCTTCATGGTGTTCTTGAAAGCCTCTTTGTTGAAATGTTTGTCGGACAATAGTTTGAATAACATACATTTTTCACTTCGGTTTGGGATCAGCACCTCTTCTTCTTCAATTACTAGTGCTTCTTCCTTCTGTGAGAGATAATCGTTCACACAAGTTTGCAATATTTGATTCCATGAGAAAATGCTCCAGAACACAGAAAAGAAAAGTGTCTTGCAAAGATACAGGATAGAAAACCTCTACTCAAGGAGCCTTCGAGAGGAAAAAACCCTTATTCAAAAGGGAGAAGAAGTTAGGTGATTCGATTTTAATTGAATGAAACTTTCAATTTTTGAAGTCTCAACAAATATGCCAAATCTAATTTAGAAAGTAAAGTATGTATAGATGTGAATATTAGAATACCAAAATTGAGAGGGTATATAAAATCAATGCAAAAAGGATATTCAACAAACTCTTGAACATTGGTGGCTAGATCAATCACAATTCCATCGAAGAAGAATTGTGGTTCACCAATTAGAATGTGGGTTTCATGATCGTGGAAATTAAAGTTTAAGATAATTAAATTAATGCTATTAATTAAATTTAAAAATATTATTTTTAATTTCTATAAATGGTTATTTAAGGTCATCCTTTGAGCTCCTTAAACAATGTCCATTTTTTAATTTTATTTTGAATTAATGCTAGTAATCAAATCAATTTTTTCTTTTTTCTTTTTTAATCTCAAAAGGGGAATTTGAGGCCATTATTTGAGTTACTTAAATAACGCCTATTTTTTTAATTTCATGTTGAATAAATTGAATTAATACCGTTTATAAAAATTAAAGTAAGATTAAAAAGATTAATTTAGAAAATTATTGACCTTTTTTTCAATTTCATATTGGATTAGTGCTATTAATCATGTTTAAAAGATATATTTATTGAAAGGGGAATTAAGACCATCATTTGAGTTCCTTAAACAACACCTTTCCAATTTTATGTTGAATAGATTTGGATGATTTTTTTTTATTTATATATTTTTTTAATTTCAAAGGGGAATTTATGGCCAAACAACACATGTTTTTCAATTTTATGTTGAATAAATTGAATTAACATTGTTAATGAAAATTAATGTAATTTTAAAAAGATTATTAGGGAATTATTGACAAATGAAAAAGATAAGAGATTTTTTAATTTCATGTTGAATAAACTGAATTAATATTATTAATTGATTATTATCAAAATGAAAATTAAATGAGTGTCTATTGGGCAGGTAGCTAAATATATAAATTGAATTAATGCCAATAATAATAATTAATGTAATATTAAAAATAGTAATTTAGGAAATTACTAACAAATGAAAAAGAAAATGAATTTTTTAATTTTATGCTGAATAAATGAAATTAATGTTATTATTTTTATTGACAAAAACAAAATTAAATAAAGGTATATTTGGCATATAACTAAATATGTAAGGAAGGTAAAATTGGTATTAAAAAGTTTCAATTAATTATCAACAAAGTAAAATTATATAAGGGTATATTGGGCATATAACTAAATATGTAAGGTTAAAATTGGTATTCAAAAGTTTCTCCTCATTCCTTCCTTTTAATATATTGTAGATAGATGTAGATATTGCCACCACAATTTTTACTTCTTGAACTACATTTTAATTACACTTAATATTCTTAATCTTTATTCATTATCACACTTATATTCCTAACGAATTTTTATGTTATTCTTATCCTCAAACTTTCCATTAGTTAATATTCATAAGTTAATACATTTGGTACTTCATAACAGTTTTATGTTCAAAAGTTCATTGAAATGGTGTAGAATAACTTTTTTTCGATCATATTTTTAAAAATAAATAAACAAAAGGTGTGAATTTTTTCCTCCTCATTTGAAAACCATGAAAACAAAATGTTTTGAAATAATTCATCATCAAAGATTGAGCATACTAATTAATGGAATTTTAAAGATAAAAATATGATGGAAAAAGGTTAAGAAAATAATTACTACAATGAGAAAATATTAAGGACTTTAACTGTAATTAAATGTGGTGTACCAAATAATAATTGTGGTGTCAATATAACCATCTTTATAGATATCATGATTCTTGTCAAACAATGATGAGATCAAATATGATTTAACTCTGCGAAATATATTGGATTAATCAAATTATTACTCGAGTTCACACAAGTTACTACATCTTCAATAAATCCTATCCCCCATCCCAACTAACCTTTACACATAGGGAGCCCCCCCTGTCCAGCTTTAGACGGGGCAGGACGGGAAGGGGAGCTTGCCCCGTTAGTTTCGGCTCGGGCTCGGCCCGGTTAAAATGACCGAGCTTTTTTGCGGGCTCGAGCCGGGCCAAGCTTTTGCTCGGACTTTTTACGGGCCGGGCCGGGCAGGCTCGTTTTCTCCCCCCCCCCCCCCCCCCCCTTTTTTCTTTCCTTCAAAATTTCAAGTTCAATAAAATAAAAATAATACTTACACTAACAAATTTAATATCCAAAATAAACACTCGAAAGTCGAAATAAACACTGTCCAAAAAGAAACAATTGCAATTAAAATTACATTGTCATTGCGACATTGTAACTAAATTTCATTTCTTGATCCAAAAATTGTCATTTTTCAATCTTCATAACTTCATTCATCAATAGAACTATTAATTCTACTATCAGTTGCTTTATTTTATTCATTTAATTTTTTTTGACATTTAATTTCTAGTTTATATTTGCCATTACAGAAAATGCAGGCTCCAACTACAGATATTGATCGATAGCTAGTTTCTGTCACTATTGAGATTGACTTAAATTGGTTGAATTAAATTTGGAGTTATAGTAGTCTAATTAAAGTCTTAATTTAATAATTAATTTTAGTGAAAACTGATTTTATATAAGAAGAAAATAACTCTTAATATAATTGGAAAAAAAAATACTCTTCCTATACACTTAGGAAAATGATGGGTCTTGCAGGAGGAACTAAAAATAATAATAATAAATAAATAAAATTCACGGGATGGGATGCCCCACCCCACCTCGAGACCCGAGACGGAGAGACGATTTACGCCCCGCCAACCCGTCGGAGTGAGGCAGGACGAGGTAAATGGCCATCCCTATTTCCACACGAAATTACATCTTCAATCAATACTAACCTCTTCAAACAACAACAACAACAACAACAACAACAATTATTATTATTATTATTAAGAGGAAAAGGGATTCTCCATCAATTTTCCCTTCGTGGAATTATGAATGTTTTGCATATTTTCTTTGATGAGATAACTGTACGGTCAGGATCTATATGCTTCCATTTGCCTTGTTATTACTAAATTTCATTGAATTGCAATTGCTCTTAATGATTTTAGAGGTAACCTACTTTCTATGAAAGTTGAAAAAAATAGAGTATATTTAAACAAATTGGGAAGATATGCTAATAATTTTATCATTGACATTCGTAAATAGTCATGAAATAACAAATAGTTCTTTTGGTGATCAAGATGTCCAACGGGTTTGTTTGAACCTTATTTTTTTGGGAGAATAGATTTTGTAATAGTGAATATCATGTGGTTAAAAACGTATGAAATTTTTATGGATTTTCATATAAAATTATTTTGCCCATGTTTGAACCCCATTATTTAAAAATTCATTTTTTGAAACTTATTTTCAACCATACATTCTTTCAATAAAATAATTTACATGTCAATTCATAACTTTTTCATACTTTAATCACGTATTCTCTAAAATAATTATTATTAAAAAAATTATTTTTCCAAAAAATAAGGCTCAAAAAAAAATTGTAGGGAGAATGTGTGGTAGAAAATGAGTTAAAAAAGGACCAAATTTTAAGATGAATTGTTATCCACTTTTTAGATTTACAGTGTCTACCTATTCCTTACTTTCATTCTCTTTTATTAAGGGAGGCATGTGTTTCTACTTTTTTAGGGTTCTTGTCGATTGTATAATAATTTGTTGACCTTAAAAAATGTGCCAACAGAATCCTGACCTCACTCCTTCTACGTGGACATTACTTGCACACTGAACACTCCGTTAGAAGGCAAAGACTGTTGGTCAAGAAAAAGATTCGACGACCGTTTACACTCCGACAGGAGGATGGGAAATAATATGAGTGCAAGAGAGGGAGCGAAGTTTGGCTAGGATCAAAATACATACCTTAATTGTAAAATGAATCACATATATATAATGAAATGAGAATGGGGCCAAGTTATGTTAATGGGCCGAGTCCAAGGCCAAGACGAGGATAATTAGCTTAATAGGCCCAATCTAATGAATAGTCGATACCACGTCAGTGTATATGGAACTCCTTCTATCACGCGCATGCCACATAATTTATGAATATAACAATAATCCCCCAAATCCGAGTAGTACATTCATGTGATGGGTTGGACTTCGGAATATAAGTAGTCAACAAGGTGAGGTCTTACCGATTTCCTCAAAAATATAAGTAACTCCAATAAGCAAGGACATACAAACTGCCTTGAAAATATGCATTGATCTCAAATATGTGAGAACCTACAAATTGCCTTAAGAATATTAGCCGCTCCAATAAGTAAGGACTTGCAACTGCCTCGAAAAATATCTATGCAAGCCTAATCTAATAAGGGCTTATAGATTGTATCAAAAGATCGCATATAATTTGTCAAAATTTCGATAGTATCTTCTCTATAATATGGACCAAACCAACCTATAATACAGTAGCACAATATATTCACTGCACATCTACAAAATAAATTAGAGCCCACTTACCCCTCAAATTACTCATTACGATAAAGTAAATAATGATATATCACATTTCTTCAAGATATAATATACAGAAAGCCCATCATGTATACCTCGCCCCCCACGTGGACATTATCTGCACACTGGACATCTTGTTAGAAAGAAAAGACCGACGATCAAGAAAAAAAAATTCGACAATCATTTGCACTCCGGACAGTCACATAAACGGTCAGACAAGAAATAATATTAGTGCAAGAGAGGGAGAGGGGTTTGGCTAGGATTATAATACATACCTTAATTGTAAAATGAATCACATATATAAAGTGAAATAAAATGGGCCAAGAGATGTTAATGGACCGAGTTCAAGCCCAAGACGAAGTTAATTAGTTTAACAGGCCCAATCCAATGAATAGTCGATGCCGCATCAGTATATATGAAACTCTCTCTATGATGCACGTGCCATGTAATTAGTGAATATAACAATCAAACTCATTATTTCCTAGAATATATAGCCAAGGAAGTTACTTACACCCCTTTTGATTCTCATTTTTATCAAAATACATTTTTCTCTTTTTTTTTTTAACAATATATTTTTCATTAAAATAATATTATATGTAAAAAAATTTCTTATTTTTCATCCATACATTATACATCAATCTACCATTCTAAATAGGTGTCAAAATCTTAATGTGTATTCTAATTTAGACCATATTTGATACTCATTAAAAAGAGTTTTCGAGAAAAATGAGTTTAGAAATAGTATTTTTTGAGAATGTGTGGATAAAAATGGGGAAGAATTTTGAGTTTAGGTGCAAGATATTTTATTGTGAGAATATGTAGTTAAATAAGTTCTAGAAAAAAATTTAAAGAATGATAGACAAATAGTGAATTAGTTTTTCTATCTATACCTTCTTCTTTATTTTATTTTTTATTTTTTATTTTTTTGTGGTCGTCTAGCCAACTTCTAAGGTCTTGATTTGTAGAGAGGTTGTGACGAAAAGGAATGAGCATAACTTCAAAAGAAATGGACATTTTAATATAATAACAAGTTAATTCATTCTCTTTCGTTTAAGAAAATGTAGTAGCAACTACAAATATGATAGTCTAGAAAATAAATATTTATTTCGCAGATTGGCAAACAAATGGTGAACATTTTAGGTTTCTTGAATTGAATTGGTCATTTTTACCCATCACTGTCCTCAAAACAATGGTGTAACATCAAAATGGGAAGGTTAAAAATAAAAAATAAAAAAAAAAAAATTTGGAGGTTGCCTCCTCAAGTGGACATTGGGGAAAAAAATTTATTCTTAGATTAATTAGCATATGCAGTCCTTGATGACAATTCCTGTCTAAAAAATCGTTAAGAGAGTATAAAAAGACTTATTTTCTCTTTATAGTTTTTAGACAAGTATAACAAATATGAAAGTAAAAAATACTTTTCCCTTCTTTCAAAGCATGCTAAAGAATATTTGGACATGAACCTTTGAAAGAAGATATGCTAATTAATTGAAAGTTTAAAGTAAGAATGTAATGACAGAAAATTAAGTTCATAAATGCTACGATCAAATATTATGTTTGTAGATCATGCTACATTAGTTAAATTATTACTCGAGTTTCATACAACTTACGGTAACTCCAACACACGGACTCCTCATAATGAAACTTGTTGACCTTAAAATATTCGAAGGGCTTTGCTATCAACAGATCTCCTACTACGTCTTCCTCGAAACTGTAAGATAAACATCGTTCGGCACCAAGAACAAGTCAACTGCATCGTTAGGCACCAAGATCAAGTCAATTGCATGTAGAAAATCGTGTGGGAGAGACAAAGCTGAGATCGGACTAGATGTTATAGAATTACACACCTTTTAATTTTTATCAATGCATGGCTATTTATAGAGAACGAGCCATTGTGGAATTAGGTTTATGACATTTTAACTTAATTCCACATGTTCATAGTCCCAATTTAGTTATGAAAAATTATTTTTCCTTATGTGGCTATGTTTCCTTGTGAATATTGATTTCATATTTTTTCATTAATCCTCAAGGATAACGTGCTAATTTTTAGAAATTGATGATGTAGTTTCCTTATTCCATATTTTTTTTCTTAAATTATAACGCAACTCAAATACAAAAGCCATGGAAGCCTTCAACCACCGAACCCTGATTGCTTCACCATGATTGTCCAGGTTGAGCAGCATTATTCGACTTGAATTACAATCCCGCTACACATACACGCCGCTTTAACTGTTGGGTTACACGATGACGTGGCAAAGAAAACTTATTAATGGGTAACATGTCTTGAACCGGCGCAAATTGAAGAAACCCGCTTACCCTCGCTTTCTTTCACTTTCTCAGTTGCCCCAAAGGCAGAAAACCCTCTCTAACAAACGAACTGATACAAGGAGATCTGCGGGTGCGCTCCACCATATTGAGAAGACGGTGATAAATATAGTGGTCATCTCCATGGTTTTGTTTTCCACCCGAAGTTAAGCGCACGGTTGTGAGGAAAAAAATATTTAGCCGCAAGATTGGAGCAAAGTCGCCCGTTGCTTAGGCCTTCTTCTCCGGTGGAATCTTGAGCAATATTATGTAAGTAGAATATTTGGTCATTTATTTTTACTATGGGGAAGTAATTTATGTTTTAAGAAATGGAAAAATCTAACTCTCACCCCTATTTCTTCGAAGAACCCGACGTACTGGGCTACAAAGTTTCGAACTCCATTTCGAATATATACAAGTTTCGAATATATGATAATCTGGGCTAGTGTTGAACATATGGCAGTCTAGGTTGCACAGTTTCGAACTTCATTAGTATGCCTTTCAATCTCAAGTCATACCGTTGTTTGGAGATGGTGAATGTACATAATTTGTGTGAATAATAAACAATATGAATAAAATCTACTTGTAAACTGTTAGAAATATTTCTTTGAAGGGTTTGTGTAATTTTTAAATATAATCATAAATCTGGAGAGAAATGTTTCTACCTACCAGTAATATGATAAGGCATAAAAGAGTTCAATTTTGTCAAAAGCCTTTGATGTATGACCACATCAATAAGAGAATTTGGACTCACAATTGAATTTGATAGGCACAATCTCAGACAGAGTATATAATGTTGAAGCCCTTTTGTTTTCTTATGGTGGCATGTAAAGAGTGGGTTAAATGTGTAAGTTTGTTAATGTTATTATTGATATGGTTCTTAACATTCAAGTTTGGTTTTAAATTCAATTTTTTTGAGTATCTTGATTCTACTGAGCAAGGGGATTTTGTTAAAAATGTTGTTTAGTTGTTTAATGTGGTGTAATCTGTGTGTCGTTTGTGTGTAGTATGCCGAGTAAGAACTCTGGTCTTTGTCATAACTGTAAAGAGAAGGTCCACTTGTTTGCGGATTGCCCGGACAAAAGGCGATGCCCCTTGGGTAAAAGTGGATTTGTGAAGTGCTTCGAGGTCGAGAGGGAGACGAAGAATAAGGGAAGACTGTTCAATTGCTGCAATGCTAACTGTAAATATTGGGCATGGGTCGATGAGGGAGAATCAAGCTATGGATCAAGTGATGTTACCATTAACTCGAATAATCATGCAGCAATCGACCAAGTTTAGGAGTTCTCTTGCATGTTCTAGTCTCTTTGTCATGTGGTGTCCGAGGAACGAGACATTGAGATTTCTTTGAACGTGACTATAAGGAAGGCCAACGAAAGTGCGGGAGTTGATGTGAAAGGGAAGGGGCCAGCATGAGTAATGGTTATATTTTCTTATGAAAAGGAAGGGGCCAACAAAATGTGGTGTTATTTTTAGTTCATGTGTAATATGTGCCGTTGGTGAGCCGAACAAGTCATTGTAATATATTTGCTTTCGATGTTTGAATCGCTATGTTAACGATGTCGGTGTTAATAGTAGCGGACTAGAATTTGTCTTGTTTGTTATATTATTTGTGTTCTTCATTGTGCTAAGATAGATTTAAGTGTTATAGCTCTTCAAATAGCTGGGTTTTGGTAATTCCTGCCCCATGCCCAAAAAATAGGGCGGGAGGTCCCATGAGCAAATTCCCTGTGACATGACCAAATTTCAAATAAAAGTAGAATAATGGATGAAAAATCTACATACGTTATAACATGAGAGAATAATGATACAATATTCAACCATGTTGGCCGATTAATCAGCAAGTTTCTTTCTGCCAACTAAAGTTTCTTTCTGCCAACTAAAATTTCGGTGTAGCTACAAACCAAGTATCAAGAGTGGAGGAGAGGATGTTACTGGAAAAATCCAAATATTCATATAACTGTGGCCAAAATAATAGAAAACACAAAACTCATTCACACATTATTATATTTTTTTCAAAACACAAAATTTAAAAGGATTGTGGCTTTAGCATAATGGTGGAATGCTTCAAAATATGCATATTGAATTGGCCACCTATCTCACTGATGTCTATCTTCGACTGCCCGGGAGGAGGCAACAGCTCGAAATTCTGCACCACCAAAAGCACTCCTCCAGCCGTAGGTGCCACACCATAAGCACTCCTCCAACTATGGTGTTACTGCACTGAATGCATCTACTCTTCTGCTGGACATATTCTGCGCAATTAAAAGAAGTGAAGTGAGCAAAAAAGATCTCAACTCATGTTCACCTCTTACACCGAAAAAGAGTTCTACATTTATCCTCCAACCTTCCCATCATGAATCGAATAAGAGCTGAATTAATAAAGCAAGAAAGACATCAAAAAAACTCAGCTTAGACACATTACAAATACTTGGTTAAAGTAGAAGCAAAATTAATATTCCAACACTCAAATTAAGGCCAAAGCTCAAGTACACAAATACACATAAAATATGGAGAGGAAAACATAAATAAACAACCCATCTGCATCTCTTAATTACCTTGTGAATATCCGTCCATCATTCTTCTTCGTCTAACATCAAAAGTTCGTCCATGTGGGCGAGGTACATTTGGAATGTAATTAGGCATTGCATTTCCAACTATGAAGTAGAAAAGGTTATTATGCAAATGAAGTATGACTTAAAAAACTTTACGGAAGTTCACCGTACGACATATCATTTGTTCAACCCATTTGGATGAAATTCGGAGTCATTTGTTGTTGTGTAAATGCATAACTTTCGCTAGCACCCTGCACCATATCATGATGTAACCGAAAAGTGCAACTCATATTCAGTAATCGATGGAAAGAAAAGAACCATCAAACGTTGTGAGCATGTGACTGGTTGCTGCATGGAGTATCGGACCGATTCAACTTCTCCTACTGGACTTGGGCCTGCCTTAGTTCTCCCATCTTTGATTGAAGTTATATGGCCCTGCATAAGAGACAAATAATTACTATTTCTATGCACTTTCTTACAAAACCAAATAAGTCACATACATACAGTTGCTTTCTTGGACTTCGGTTCAAGATAGCTTTTCCTCTGTAGTTTCTTCGGTGCACCTTTTCTGTTCGACCATTTCGAATCCTGTACACTTCCCTTGCCAGAGTGCTGCGATACTCTATTATCCAACATTGTCTGAAAAGGTTGCCGTGATATGTTATTATTTCTTCTAATCAACCTCGTCGTCACTGTTCCTTCTTTGCATTCTATCCATTCCATCACCTGACGACTCTGCTTATCATCCCCTACAACCTTGCAGGCAAGCAAAGTAAATGACCGACACAATTTATCATATCTCAACTGGGTTGGACTACTACTCAAATCGGCGTATTTTGCTGCAACCCTGGTGAGCGCTCTACTAACATCTCTCCTCCATCTCCGTAATATGTAGGTATCGGGCAGTGAAGTGACGTTATTACGGAGAAGTACAGTGATTGCATGCCGGCAAATTATTCCTCGATACTCGAAAAGATGACAACTACATACAATTTCACATTTCTCTTTTTGAAATGTGACAGAAAACTTCTTTTTCTTCACTCGATTGTCAAGTATGACATCCTCCAATACCTCATACATCGTCCTTGAAAAGCCCTCTGACGAAGATATGAGATCGCAATAGATCTTCCCAATGAACTCAACCTGAACTTCCCTAAACTTTGAAATTGTGTAAACTAGCTGAAACTGCTTCTCTAGCTCGTATTTCGTTACGCATGGAACCATTTGCGAGTAAGATTTGATATCTGCCTGAAACTCTTTCTCTACCTTATTCCTCAAAGCTCGTTCGTATTGTTTGACGAATTGCTTCAGCGATATCTTAGAGGGCACGTACCCGTCAAAGAATGCATTCATGCTCTCACTGCGCTGAGTGGTTGACATTCTAGCCCCAAAACTTTTTTTCAAATAGCAAGGTACCTAACAGTCTCTGTTAGAGTACAGTCTAGACAACCAGTCATTGTCATGCAAGTTATACTCCTCTACCATCGTACTCCAACCTTCTTCAAAGTCTTCAACATTTTCAGTATCATACCCCAGTACATGTATAGTAGAAAATATTTCACCCTTATCGATGTGGTAGCCAAACTTCTCTGACAACTTCTTCAATATATGCCACAAGCACCATCTATGTTTTGTGTTTGGGAACACGATCTGAATTGCATTTTGTATGGCCCTGTCCTGATCGGTAATAATTTCAAGGAATACTTGTCCATGCATGCACTACAGCCAAGTTTTGAAAAGCCATACAAATATTTCTGTATTTTCGTTTGACAACAAACCACAATCAAGGAGTGTTGATTGCCCATGATGATTAACTCCAACAAACAGCGCAAATGGCATGTCATACTTATTAGTTAGGTACGTGGTATCGAACGTCACCACATCCCCAAACTCCTTGTATGCTTACCTACTCCTATTATCTGCCCAAAAGATATTCCTCAACCAGGACTCTTCGTTTAAATCCATACTAAAGAAAAAACCTGAGCACCTTGCTTGCATGTTTGAAAAGTAAACCTGTATTGCTGCTGCATCTCCTTCTCCAAGTCTTAACCGCCTCACCTGTTCAACATAATTTTGACAATTCTTTTCGATGCAAGTCATATTCTCATATTCCTCTGCTTCTACAACCGCGGAGTTATAACTTTTATGCAATGGAATCCCTGCCATATCATTCACTTCAAGCCATCGTTTGACATAGGCACTCAATTCTCGGTTGCAACAATACAACTTGGACTTTGAAGGGCTGGTTTTATGATTGTGAATGAGATTGACTGTATTAATTTTCCATACTCCACATGCATCTGCAGATGCAGTCAGCCTACTTTACAATCTGTCTGAATGGTAGCTTGCAGCTACATAAAACTGCTTGTGGTACTATTCCTTTGCCCTTCACAGCTACATGTAATCACAACATATCTCACAATTCCGTCATCATCCTTTTGTGAGTTTCGTTTCCTAACCGGGAAGCCCACTTTGTACACATATCTTTTGTAAAAATTGAACATTTCTTTTTCATCACTGAACTTCATATCTACCTCGGGCACAATCATACCATCTAATCTTGCAGTTCCATCATTCACTAAGTTAACACTTTCCAACATATTCTTGTTATTTGATACTAACAAGCTATCATCCTCCATCTCTTCTAAAATTCCTTTCCCTGCCACAAAAAAAAAAGGAAAAATTAAAACGAACACAAGTTCCGGCATATAATTCATCCTTGGAATGCAAGTACCCGAACATTGCTTGCAGCAAATTAGTATGACCAGGTCTAGCATTTTTGTTATATACAAGACTTCTTTCATTTCACTAAGTAAAGGTGTATAATCTAGCATGTTTCTTCAACCCAATGATCATTTAAGATAGTCCTAAACATTTGAGCCCAAAACACCCGATTTACATAATATATGGGTTAAAATGAACACAAGTTACTGCATATAATTCATCCTTGGAACACAAGTACCCGAACATTGCTTGCTGTAAATCAGTATGATCGGGTCTAGCATTTTTGTTATATACCAGGCTTCTTTCGTTTCACTAAGTAAAGGTGTAGAATCTAGCATGTTTATTCAACCCAATGATCATTTAAGATGGTCCTAAACATTTGAGCCCAAAACACTCGATTTACATAATATATGGGTTAAACTTTCCACCCACAGAACATCAAAATTATGTTCAACTACGTATGTGCAAACTATCAAGAACAATCTTATGTTTTCTACGTGACAATAACGACTCAAAGAGAAATCCAGAGAAATCAAACTCAAATGAGGAAGAGGAATACCTTTGTTTGTCATCTCTTCGAATCGAACAAGATTTTGCCTTCTTCTTTGCTTCCTAAGTTAACCCCCGTATTGGGTACCTCATGCAATGTCACGACGAAGAGAAGTCGAGAGAAATCAGCGACGCAATGTCCCCTGTTTCTGTAACAAAATGCCCCGATTTCTGGCACAAATCAACGACCAAATTGCTTCAGTTCATTGGGAAGGAAATATGGATGCAGCTGAGAGAAGTCGTAGGCAAAGCAAAAATTAATTTCGCGGGCAAAACGAAAAAGGGATTGCCAGTTTCGAACTTATTTGTCATTTTGAAATGGGACCCGTCCACAAATTCAAGAAATCGGCCCAGTTTTCATGTTTTTTCTATTTTTTTATTTTGCCTTCCATGTAAGCGTGTCAACCAACATATAAAGAGCACAAATAGCTTTATTACTTGAATTAAACCACTCAAACAGGTCTTCTTGACATGTAGGCACCCTATCCCTATCCCTGTCAAGAAGCCCTATCACTCCAGCAGAGCTGTAGTGACTTTGTATATTTTGGTTTGTAACAAAATGTCTGTGTATTTTATTCATATAAATATAAAAAATAGTTGATGTAATTATAGTGAATTGTCATTCACTCAATAAATAATGTTATGATTTCTTGATTTTGCTAAAGCGAGTAGACATTGCAAAAAATTTTATGCACTCCTCCATCTAATTAATTTCATGATTACGAATGCTCCTCAATGTTTATTGATGCTCCTCAATGTTTATTGATGCTCCTCAATGTTTATTGATGCAGCGTGAAGATAGCACCTTAATTTCTAATTTCATTAAGTCCGAATAATACTGAGACAATATCCAAAGTTGGAATTAACTCCTTGCTTTATAAAATATATAGAAGAACATTCAAATAAGACAACAATTCATAAAGTGTTTAATCCCTTGTTCGAGCTACATTCTCTAAAAGTACATTTTTCTCTCTTATCTTTTCAACACCATATTTTTTAATTAAATGATAATACATGTCAACCCAAAATATTTTACCTTATTTCTTAATCACACATTCTCCAAAATATTACTATTCAAAAATGCATTTTTAATGGAAGCCAAACAAAGGCTATCTCTCTTAGGAAACTAAAAATAGACAACAAACTCTTATTATAGCCTCTTTATTTACCTCGTTCTCTTTATTTTAGAGAGAGAAACATTATTTTAAGTGTATAACCTCTTCGAGGAAAAATTAAAATAAAGTGTAAATGTGACTTTGAGTCAAAATATACTCTCTACTTCCTTACACAGTTTCGTATTCATCTATCAAAATTCATTTAAACCCCCCCCCCCCCCCCCCGCCCCCCCCCCCCCCCAAAAAAAAAAAAAAAAAAGAATTTTTGAGGTGGTTCTGAGTGTGTGTGAGTTGAGCAATCGAGCATTGTCTCAACATTGTACGGGCACCAAAATGTTTTTTTTTATAGATGTATATATGTGTATAATTATATCTTTAAATTGTTTTATTGATTTTAAAATTAAATTTTTTTATTATTATGTTATGTTAAGGGACACAATATTTATGAAATAGAGTTAAAAAAAATTTACGTTAATATTTTTTAAATTTAATATATTATTAAAAAAATAAAATTTTTTTTCTAATTTTAAATTGTCTTGTTTTCGATAAAAATATTTTAAACTATCATTTTACCAGCTCAATACCAAATGCTAAATTAGCTTCATTAACCAATTAGCAACCTAATAAGACAATGAACAGCCCAAAATCCAAATGATGAAAGTGAAGAGTGAAAAGCAATCCCAGATCCGGACCCCATTCGTCATTTCCCTTTCTCCCACTATTTAATTTGTGAAGAATAATCAAATAGAGAAGAGAAAAAACTCCACCGTCGGTCTTTGTTACTTGTTCTGCAATACTAAATATCTACATCATAACAATGTTGTTTTATTGGTGCCAATTATCTACTTGTTAATTTCTATTTCATGGTTTTTTTTAGAAGGATAAGTTTTTGTTGGACAATAACTAAAAAGATTTTCCTCTTTAAGTTTTTCTTTTTGGATGAGTCATATGTGATATGTTATAAGACAAATAGACAGATTATGACTCTTACTTGATATTATTGTATTTCTTATTCCTAATCCTTCTACATTTTTCCTTTGATTGGTAATAGACATGTTTGACATCTATTGAACAAGATTTACTAGAACATATTGAATACAAAAATTTAACTAGTGAGTTAGCTTCTAGAAACGTGAGAAAAATATTTTACTATTATGAAAATAGGGAAAAACATAATAGTCAAAACTCAATTGTGTTTTTTATTGAGAATCATAACCCATATTTATAAGGTCCAAAATAAGAGTAACAATTGGAATGAAATAGATATTCTAGATTAGATAAGATTTATTTATGAATCATGATAACACTAAATAATGGTCAATAATTATCTCATTATTTTACAAGACTATATCTTTAATGATTATTTGTGCAATAACTACCTCGTTAAAAACCTCGTTTGATAAATACCTAGTGGAGAAAAAATCAAACAGAGAAAAAAAGAATATGATTGGTTGTTAATATTTTGAGGTGTAAAGAAAATGCTACCTCATTAAATCGTTACTAGGAAAATCCAGTGGGACAAATTCTAGACTAAGAAAAAAGAATACAGCTACTTCCCCTAATAAAAATCACTAGAGATCATTGAGTCGACGTATTCCAATCTTATGAACTAATTTATTGAATGTAGATATTGACAATGTTTTTGTGAATAAATCAGCCACGTTATTATTTGAGCGAATTTATTAAAAATTGATACTCCTGTTCTTCTAAAACTCATGTGTATGAAAGAATTTTAAAGAAATGTGTTTCGTCCTATCACCTTTAATATAGCCTCCTTTAAGTTAGGTAATACAAGCTACATTGTCTTCATGTAAAATTGTTGGACTATCTTTTATTAAATTTAATCTGCATGACATTTGGATATGATGGGTCATATTCCTTAACCATACACATTCTCAGCTCAGCCTGCTTCATGGATTGCAATAGTTTCATAATGACTGTTGCTTTCAATGATTGATTCATAGATCTCCATGATATAGCTATTCCTCTACGTGTAAATACATATCTTGTTTGTAATTTAGTTTTATGTTGGTCAGAGAAATAATCTTCATCTGCATATCCCACTAAAGCGAATCCCGACTTTTAAGAATAAAATAATCTCAAATCAACAGTATTCTTTGGGCAACGAAAATAGTTTAACACCATTACAATGTTTTTGAGTTGGTTTTAAGCTATATCTTGCAGGGAGATTTATAAAAAAAAGTTATGTCAGGTCGAGTGCAATTTGCAAAATAGGTTAATGCTCCAATTACACTGAGATATGGTACTTCAGGACCAAGAATTTTTTTTCTATTTTCAAGTGGATGAAATGGATCTATTTTTACTTTTACATAAAGCGATTGAACAATCATAGGTACTTTATCCATATAAAAACGTTTTAAGATTTTTTTGTATAGGTAAATTGATGAATAAATAATCATTCTGAAAAATATTCAATATGCAACCCAAGACAAAATTTGGGTTTTCCCAAATCCTTCATCTCAAATTTATTTTTCAAGTAATCAATAGTTTTGTTGAGCTCTTTAGGATTTTCAATTAAATATAAATCATCAATATAAAATGTCACAATTGCAAATCTAAAATTTTTTTCTTTATCAAAATACATGGGTAGACATCATCATTTTATAACACTCATTCAACAAATATTTGCTAAGGTGTTTATAACACATGGATCCGGATTATTTTAATCAATATACTGATTTCTGTAATTTAATTAAGAACAGATTCTCAGGAATGGATTGTTTATTACTGGCACTTTAAGTCCTCCAGAGACTTTTATATATATGTTACTATCAAGTGAACCATATAAAAATAAGTAGTTGCTACATCCATAGAACATATATCAAGCCTTCGTAACAGTAATCAAACTAATTAAGGATATAAAAGTGATGATATTTATTATGGGAGAATATATTTCTTCATAATAATTTTTGGTTTTTATGAGAAATTTTGAACTATAAGTCGGGCTTTGTAACTTGTAATTTCATTATTTTCATTTTCTTTCGTACAAAAATTCATTTGTATCCACATTTTTCAAGTGTTCGAACTACAAGTCTAAATATTTTTCGTTTCTCTAAGGAATTAAATTCTGTCGTATAGCTTCTTTCCATTTTGGTCAATTATTTCTATTTTGACAATCTTTAACAGACTGTGATTTAGGATTCTTATTTTGCATAATATCAAGAGCTACGTTAAAAAAAATATATTATCTACTACAACATCATTTCATTTTTATAATTTATGAGATAATATATAATTTATTGAAATCACATTATTTTTGGACAATTATGATTTTTGAGGAACATATTTTCAATATTTGATTGATTAATCTTTTCAAATGTTACTTCTTTCAAAGTTTTTGGTTGGTATTTTTCTCTTGTACTTTTCTTTCTGAGGTACGGAGTCATTTAAACCAACTAGTCAACTACGCTTTTGGTGTACTTGAAATTCATTTGTCATAGTAGATTGTCTAACAAGGATATTAATATGATTCTTACTTTTCATTATTTGATGCAGTACATCATGTGCAAAAGTGTTGTCGACAACTTTTCATTCTATTTCTATTTCTATTTCTTTTTTCATAATGGCATAATTTATTGAGATGTCTCAATTTTTAACATATTAGGTACCTGAACCTCTTCTGAAATTTTATAATTAAATACTCATCAAAAGTATATGCGTCTTTAATTGGGACCATCTTTGCTAATTGCTCCATTTTCATTTAAATTTTTTTTTTTTTGTAATAGAATCGAATATCATCATGCTTTACACATGCCATAAATATATCAAATATAATGCTAACAAATTGTCCTTATAAGACATTAATTCATGTTAGAGCATTTAAAATCAGTGCGCGATATATTGTTTATCTCTTTGATCTGTAAATGTATCTAAATAAATTATCTTTCGAACTTTTGGTTCGAATGATATTTTGCGAAGATTTGGATGATGATGCATTTATAGATTATTTTCAATTTCTTAAATCATTTCCTAATGTTGAGAGAATTTTCCAATCAAATTGACAATCATTTTTTCAACGTTCCAAAATATCATTGGTAATTAACACAAAACGTCCATACATTTCAATGTTATTGTGCAAAATGCCCATACCTTTCATTTTTTGGTATTTTCACCTCTATTTCCACGTTTCAATTCGTAAAAATGTACCTTTCACCAAAATTTAATGTAAAATGGCCAATATACCCTCATATATATATATATATATATATCTTTCTCCTTGACTGGCAGACAGTAGTCCCTTTGGGTCCAGCGTCATCATTTCAAATTTGCTATCTTTCCAGCAGGTAAATGCATCTATCAACATCTCCTTTTTTATTTCTTCTGGTATCATTCCTTTTCTCTTTCACCCGTTCTTCTCTAGTTTACGTCCTTAATAATTCTTCATGGAAACTTTTGAAGTAGACCTGTTTTGGTGATTAAGTAATTAAAATACTATTTAAAATAGTATTTCTTGATGGAAATATTTGAAATGGAGATATGTTTTGTGAATAATTAATTAAAACACTATTCAAAACTTTGAATAAAATTTCATCTTATAAATATAATAATATGATCGAAATACATTAATTTCCCATTAAATGGCAATTGGCAAGCATACGTCAAAGATTAGAAACGTATGTTGATTGTTATGACTTCAATTCTTTTGAAAAACAAAATATTATTTCAAGTTAGCTAAAGTTATTTTGGTTGTATTAAGGTGTAATTCTAGTTGAAAGTATGCTACAAAAACAAAATATTATTTCAAGAAGTATTCCCTGCAGTGTACTGGAGTTTAAGGTAGAATTAGCACTTAAGACTTATTTTTTAAGAAATTGGAGTCACAGTGTCCAGTCCCAGAATCCTATTAAAGTTACAGACGACAAAGAAGATGACTCCACCTGCATCTAAGCTTTACATAGGTCCTTTTTTTGTACTTGGACCCGTTTGTACTTTTCTAAGAGTTTAGGAGTAAGACTGCAATTTGTTCTTTATTTTTCCTTTTTGTTTTATTTAAATAGGAGGACATATTGGTCATTTTACTTTAAAATTGGCGAATATGACATTTTCCGCAATGAAATGTGGAAATAGGGGTGAAAGTGCCAAAAAATGAAACATAGAGACGTTTTGTATAATAACATTGAAAAGCATGGACGTTTTGTGCCTATTACCCAAAATAACTCCCATTAGGTAATAAGGGCTCAAACAGTATATTTATTCTTAGCATTCTTTATTTTTTATTTCAGTGCATTGTAGTGGTTCAATTTTATATATACTGCAGTATCAAAATAATTAGATGAAAAAATTAGGCTCTGAACCTCTGACCATAAGCCAATTGTAATAGGGAAAATTATAACGTTGACATGATACATAATAGAATTCCCCAAACAAAAGTGGAAAGTGCTTTGTTCTCAATTAAATTAATTGGTGATGTTTAACAAACAATAGTGTTAAATCATTTATTGACGTCACAACTAAAACTTATCAAAATGTTGAGATTTATATCCACTAGCATTAAAAAGACACAATCTTATAATATAATCTGAAAATTATGCTCGTAATTTAAAATTTGAGAAATAATTTCGCACGTCAGATTGCGAACACTATGCAATCATCTAGTATATGTATTGCTACGTGCTGACACACTTGGCCGACCCTCTGAGGCCCATGGCCCACCTATGTCGAACCACGTGACATAGTGGTCGAGGCCCTTTAGCCCACAAAGAATCAGGAACCACTGGAAACACGGCCTATGATGTGGCCCAGATTCTAGAATGCCAGTGTTGTAGCCCAAGTGGTTCATATTTCCGAGGTTGTTCATACCTAAGCCCATCAAGTCAAAGCCAAAGCCTTGAAGCACCTCTTGCATCACTTCTTTCCAGAGATCTGGCTTTACACAAGAATCTTCTTTGAATGATTGATGGAACACCCATCATAGAGTATCAGTGTCTTGTTTTATCAAAGTAGAGGCGGCTTTGCCAATTAATAAATGTTAGCAAGCTAGGAAGTCAAACTTAACACCTACAATTTGACATGTAAATTAACGAGATGAGACACCATGTACTCCCAACTGAAGGCCACGATCTAACTTGTAAAATTATAAATACTCCCCCATGTACCCCATACAAAGGCTAATGCAAGATCCAACACAAGAACGAATACACGTTTCTTTACATTTTACTCTCTTGCAAGATACACGAATTCATACACGTATTCTATAAACATCGATTGGTATTTATTGTACAATTATTATGCAAATATTTTGTCGAATTCTGAACGTTCTCGTTCCGCGCTTTTAAGTCGCTCCCACACCCTTGATCTACTAGTTCTGGACCATCCACGTGTCTTAGCGTGTTGGACCAAGCTTATGTGTGCACGGGTGGGTCCGGCATCTGTTAACAACATATTCTGGGGTCAACATGTATCAAATCTATTATATACAAATAATATTTAGATGGTCAATGTGACGGGTGACAGGGCTATTTGTCAGCCTAATTAATTTTTAGAAAATATAGGAAATTCAATCCATATTTTAGTTTGTGAGAAAAAAAATTCATGAAAGAGAACAAACATCATATAGGATTTTCATTAAATTGAAGAATCTTTTGGTTCTTCATTAAATATCCATTTGAATTTTTAATTTCGCGTCATTATTGATCCAGAGATGATCCAACTGTCCATGCCAATCAAATTGAACTTTTGGCTCAATATAAAATATAATTCAACTATTTAATTTTGAAGAATATGATTAAATATTATATAATCATATAATGATCAATTTTCACATGACATAAGTCGTATGTTTTTTTTTTTAGGGATAAACACAAAATCTTAAATTACACATGATATATTCTTCAAAACATGTGCTATTTCAAGAGTACGTATTTTATTATTACTTATTTAGAGCAATATTAACATTCTTTTGAAATATTTGACTCATAGTGTCATGCTCTTCAAGAACAATAACATATTATTACTTAAAATAATAAATTATATAAGAATTTACTATTTAGGAGTAAAAACATAATTTACATTAGATCATATTTAAATATGTTCTTCGAGAACAAGTAAAGCCTACCTAAAATATCTGTCAATAATAGTGGGCTACTTCAGGAACAATAATATTATTTTAGAATATTAACAATGTTGTGTTACTTTAGGAGCACTTATAAATTATTGTTTAAAAATATTTAACTCTTCGTGTATGTTTTCTAGACAAATATTAATATTTGCAGAGCTGTATTTTTTCGGAGTACTTTATATTTTACTATTGCTTCTTTAGCAAGAACAAATCAATTTCTTTAGTTGAAATATTAAAAATTATAATTCATGCTCTTCATGAGCAATATACCAATATTCTTCTGGAATATTGAAAACTATAATTTATGCTCTTCGGGAGCAAATATTATTCTTCTGGAATATTAAAAGAATGTAGTTCATGCTCTTTAGGAGCAAATAATATTCTTCAATAATATTAAATAATATTGTGCTACTTCAGTAGCAACAACAAACTTTTTCTAATAGATAGATCTACGACTAATATTTTTTTAGAATATTAATTACGATGTTGTGCTACTTTAGGAGTAACAACATGATAAATTATTAGTTTTAGATTTATAATAGAACATCTAAAATTATTTAATCAAGTTAAATAAATTAATTATCAAACATAGATTAAGAATATTTTCAAATATGCACGTGAATTCCTCAATTGTCAAATGTAAAGGCAGAATTAACGCATTACGGAGGCAAAAAAATGACAATTAGAAAAAACACTTAATTTAACGCATGCGTATATAAAATGTGCACACGCACATCAATTCATACAAAGTGATACGATATTGATAAGACATGAAATGTTATGTTTTACATCCATTAATATTTGAATTTTTGTGATTAATTAATGCCTAAATGTACTCATTACCCTTATATTTTGATTTAGGTTGTAAATGGATGGAAAATATAGAATTTGAAAGAAAAGAGCGAAAAATGATCAAAATGGAAAAAAGTGAAAAGCTCAAGGACCAAGTTGCAAATAATCTATAGATGAGACTGGCGATGGAATGAAAATTCAAGAGTCTTGAAGGTCAACTGAATGAAGAAAGAAATCAAAGTGGTGAGATATAGTCGAAGTATCATTATGTATCAACTTTCAGGCGAAAAAGTTATGTTCGAAATTTTTAGTCTCTACTTTAGACCCATTTTTGATATAGTAAATGTCTGAATTCGGAAAATCCTATTTTATCATATTTGTATATCTTTTATTGTATATCTTTGAGTTAACTTTCTAACTCATCTTGAATCACCTCAGTTGGAGATTGGGAGAGAAAGTTATGACCAAAATACTAAAAGTATCCAGCAGAGAAAATCGTTTGAAACGTACGGTCGCGTGGCTCATTTTCCATGCGGACACACAATCTATTTCAGCGAATTTAGGATCTTGTTTTGACATAACCATGCGATAGCACACAAAATAACCATGTGGTCGCATGGTAGAAATTGGTAATGCGATTTTTTCGTTTCATAATCCCGTCCAACCACGTATGGAAACAAATCTTTTCACCATATACCCTAATTCACCCAAGAACAAAAGAGAACGCCCCAACCCTAATTTTCTCTCTTTGTGCTCAAGATCTATGATGTGTATCTAATTTTCTCATACATGATCGAGGATATTAAAGCCCCGGAATCTACACAATTGTGAGATCGAATTGTTTTATTAGTTTAATTCATGTTTTTGGGTATTGAACACTCTTTTGCATTTATTTTCAATGATTGTTATGCTTAATTGCTAGGAGATCTACTAGTTTGTTATTCATCGTAATATATCGCTAAGTTAAATATCAAATTTATAATTGTTTGGTTGATTTAACTTGTAAAGCAACCAGGATTAATAATTTGCTTGTTTGGAAATTGTTAAATCTTAGGAAGAATGTTTGAATAGGTTAAATGCAAAAGTGTGGCTTGTGTTATTTAGTTCATCGATTTCTCTAATACGTAAAGCTGTTATTGAATTAAATCTTAGCACTTGTATTTGGTTATTTGATAATTAGGATTAGTTAGAAGGTCATTGCCCTAACTAATTATACTTAAGGAAGAATATGAAATTAATTTGAATGGTAATTATTTTTCCAACGATGAATATCCAAAAATATGAATTGATTCACACTTGCATCCATGATCAGTTGTAAAAATTCCGAAGGTGGATATTGACTAAGACCAATGTTAGTTTTATTGATTAATTTAAATCGTTGATTGCGTTGTTATTGATTGCTTTTATTGTAGTTGATTTTAATACTGTCAAAACACCTCTCCAAAACATTGTTTATTTGGCATAGAAATAAATCAATCACTCTTCGTGGGATCGACTCTTGCTTCCACTACTACATTAATTTTAAGAAGTATATGTTTTAATTTGGAGTGCCTATGACAACAAGCACCAAATTTAGGCGCCGCTGTCGAGGAGTGATTTAGTTTATTTTTGTTCACTAAGTTTTTTAAAAAAAAATTGGTTTATTTTGTTTAGTTTAGTTTACTTTTTTTTAATAGCTTCCTTAATTGTTTATGCCCGTAACTCAATTCTCTAATCAAGCTGAATTGCAGTACGATTCAGAATTAGAAAAAACTTTGCACAGGTTAAGGAATGGCATTCAGTGGAATTTCGAGGGACACATGGCTAGACATCAAATTGCTTGCCGCTCCAAATTTGAACTAACAACCTCTCTGCATCACTTTTCCTACTTTAGATGTTGCCACTACTTTTGAATTGAAGTATGGACTAATACATCTTTTGCCCACCTTTCATGGTCTTGCAGGTGAAGATCCTTACAAACATTTAATGGAATTCCATGCGGTAAGCAAGAGTATGAAACCCACAGGGGTATCTGAAGAGCAAATCAAATTGAGAGTCTTTCCGTTCTCTTTGAAGGATTCATCTAAGGACTAGCTCTACTATTTACCATCTGGAAGTGTCACAACATGGAAGGAGATAAAATAAATGACTAATCACCATACCTCCAGACAGAAAAAGGTTGAACTCAATTATTTTCAATATATCGGTTTAACATACGAGATAAGAGTTCTTGTGCAATAATAAAGAGATACAGTGATAGAAGATCTCCCTGATGCAAGCCCCGAGAAGTTTTGAAGAAACCTCTGATCCTATCGTTTAGCATGACTGAATAATAAGGCGAAGAGATGCAATTGTAGATAAGATTTCACCACTGATCTGAAAAGCCAAATTTTTTAAGCACTCTAAGCAAAAAGTTCCAGTTTACTCTATCATAAGCTCTGGCCACATCAATCTTCATCCTAATGTCGCCGGCTTGCCGTCCCTAATTTTTTTATGCAATCCGTGGACCATTTCTCGAGCAATAGAAATGTTATAAAAAATACTTTGACCATGAAGAAAAGCAGATTGTTCTCGAGAGATCATACCTTCAATTAGAGGGGCCATTCTACTCACCATGATTTTTGATATGATCTTATATAGACAAGAGCACAGAATAATTGGCCAGAATTTGGTAAAACTGTTCGGATCTTCAGTCTTTGGAATGAGGACAATATTGGTGGCGCAAAGTGCAGTAATAAAAGGAAATCCTCCAAAGAATTCAATCGATACATTCAGATGGTCATCTTTCCCAATATCCCAAGCATGAATAAAGAAACTAGCACTGAAACCATCCGGTCCTGGGCTACTGTCACCTGGGATGGACCAGAGAGCCAAACGCACTTCCTCCAAATTCGGCATTTTACATAAAGAGATGATCTCTTCCTGGGAGATGATTGGTGAAATAAGATCGAGGTCATTGTCATCTAAAGATGTTGGGGACACAGAAAGTAGATCTTTGAGAAAACTAATTGCTCCCTCATGAACCTCCTCCACCGACTTTAGTTCCTCCCCATTTTCAAGAATCATGTGATTGATTGATTGACTCTTCTTCTTATTCTTTACACTAGCATGAAAGAATTTTGTATTAGCTTTCCCTTCTTGAAGCCATTTGATCAGCTACTTTTGTAGCCAAAATGATTCCTCTCGTTCTAGCCATTTGACATAATCTTGTCTACATTGCAAAAGTTCTGATTCGGATTCTGTTGAATATTAGTTCAGTAATGATTCTTTAAGATGAACCAATTTTTCCTCTAAAAACTCCATTTCTTGTTCAATTCTCCCGAACACCTCCAAATTCCATTTTCGAAGAGCACATCTAAGGGCTTTGAGCTTGTGAAATAGGCAGACCATAGGAGATCCTGTAACACTCATCTCCCATACTTAACTATTGGTAAAAATTTCTCATGTGAACACCACATCCATAAGAATCTAAACGGCGTTGGGCCCTTTACCACCATATGAGTCATGTATTGAATAATCATGGTGTAGTGATATGAGGATGCTCTGTCCAAGTACGACATAGAAACCAAAGGAAATTTGTCTTTAAAGTTTTGATTCACCAAGATACGATCTAAGCAAGCCCAAATACGGCGTAAACCTTGACGACCATTATACCATGAAAATTTTGGGCCGTCAAACGGTACCTCCAGAAGATCGGAATCATGAATAACAGTGTTGAAATCATGCTTTACTCTCGAGGGAGGAATAATGCCACCAATCTTTTCGTCATTAGTTCGAATAGCATTGAAGTCACTCCCTATCAACCATGGGTCCGCATCACAGTCTACATTATGTATTAGATCCCACAGCTCCCTTCTACGTTGTAGGTAGCAGCTAGCATAAACAAAGGATGTACAAATACGAATTCCCTCCCAAGAAAGCCATCCCGAAATAATTTGATCCGACAAAATAACTTGTTCAATCGTAACATCGTTGGCCCAAAACAACCATATTTTACCACCAATGCTGACATCAGACATATACTTTGGGAGCTTGAAACGTCTCGCCCATCTATCCATTTTTGAACTGACACCATAGGTTCAAACAGTCCCATAACCGATGGATTAAATTTTCTATTTAACTTCATTAATCGATCTTTTGATGAAACCACACCTCTAATATTCCACATCAAGATCTTCATCATTAATAAAAAAATTTGGATCAAGTGGTTATTCTAAGAACCACATTTTTTCTATTATTCTCCCTTGATTTTCTAGCTGTACGACCTGTATCCAAATCAGTTTCATAATTCAAAATTTGAAGTTCTGGAAGTTCCTCTTCATAATCCCCCTCTGAAGCTGTTTGATGCGGTGTGAAAACACCTTCATTTCCCCCAGATTCAATGTTATCCTCCTCATGTTCCTGACCACCAGTTTGTGTTTCCAATATGACTCCCTCCTGGAGCTCCTCACATGTAACCTGCTGTGTATCGACAGGAGATTGAGTATGCTCTCTTGGTTGTTTCTGCGAAACCACTACTTCAGCAATTTTTTCTAGTTCATTCATCAAATAGCTTCTTGCGTTCCTTTTATATCCCATCTAATAATGGCCAGTTTGAGCAAACTTTCGCCAGAAGTGTAAATATTCTCTTCTCCCATCAATAGCCTATTTTCTTCAACATCCCTACTAACAACCTCCACATCCATTCCACCATTCCTACCAACATCGTTTGAAATTAGAGGGTCTAACATCATAACAGGCATTCCATTTTCTGCACCACCAACCTGTTCCTCCACAGATAAATTGTAATACATTAAACAAAAAAAAAAAAAAAAAAAAAAAAAAAAAACCAAAAAAAAAAAAAAAAAAAAAAAAAAAAAATATAAAAAAAAAAAAAAAAAAAAAAAAAAAAAAAAAAAAGTCAAACTTCAAAAAAAAGAAAAAGAAAAGAAAGGAAATTACAAAAGATAAAAACCAAAATGGAAGGCGGTTATCAAACCAACCCATTTCCAATGTGTGTATATATATATAAATATATAATCCAAACCTTTAACATACACTTTACACACACCAAAACAAAAGAACGGACCAGAGAAGAAAAAGAGAAAGGAAAAAGAGGGGAAAAAAAGAGGAAGAAAAAGAAGAAGAAAAAAAGAAAAATTTTGCCAACGTGTTAGAAATTAAGTAGTCTATACTATTTAGGTTTGAATTTCTCAATTTCGAAAGGTAAGTAAAAGTTACTTATTTAAAGGTTATGTTTGATTTTATAGTTGTTAAGTTGTTAGATTAAATTCAATTTTATTAAAGGGGTTAAGCATAATAAACTATGAAATTGAGTGAAATGAAAGAAAAATTAGTTTTACTAATTAAGGAGACTTTAGAAATCGCATAAACGTGAAATAATTAAGTTTGGGTATCGTCTATTTAATTAATGAAATTTCTTAAAATAGTCAATTATTGATTTAAAAATTATATTATATTTCAGGCGGTAATATGGATATCGGGACAGCGTACCAATCGAATTGATTTTGGCGTACATAGTTCTGTATGTGGAAAAAAATCTAAATATTTTCAAGTATTGATAAATTAATTATACCAATACATTATGTGCAATTATGTGTCTGAATTACATGATTATCATGGAAATGTCTTTTATTATGATACATGTGAGATTTCAAAGATTGTATACGTTACATTGTGACTTGGTATATGAGACATGTGATATTGAGATTTGTTTGGTATGTGAGACGTGATATTGAGATTGGCCATAAATGTACCCATATTTATATATTTCTTCTAATTCACAGAGGGGCATTGGCCGTGGTCTATCCTACACGGAGGGTCTTGACCGGATATTGGTCTTGATCGTGTACATATAGTTCACAGAGGAGTCTTAGCCATGTTCTATAATTGATTATGAGAGGTCTTTGAGACCGGCTTTCGTTCATAGAGGGGGCCAAAGGCCCGTTGCGAAAGTTGTTAACTCGAGAGGTAAATTACATATTTCAGTCAGAGGGTACATTTTTGGTAGATTTTTAAGCACGTTTGATATGATGAGATTATAGCATGGTTATCAGCTGATATTATATCATAATTTTAAGATATGTTTATGACCTTATGTGAATATTTCACTTTATAGCTATAATTACATGATGGTAGTTTGTGAATTATCAAACGATATGGATTTGATTTTCAATAAAAATATATAAATGAAAAAAGTATATTTATTTTGAACTTCTCCACTCACTGAGCTATCAACTCAAATATTTTTTCACGTTTTTCCTTATCAGGCAACAATTGATAATTTGGGCATCTTTTGGAGTTGAGCCTTGATTTTGGAATCAGAGCCACACGACACAGTTTGTTAGCATGACTCACTTCATAGAACATGTAGTTAGTGTTTTGGGATGCATGTTCATGTCTAGATGTGATTTTGCATCACTTGTAGATAGTTGTGGAGTTCACTATGTATTATGTATCCATATGTATATTTCATTGTATTTCTTGGTAAAAGTGGAGATTTCGACTTATCTTTATTGTGTTGTGCTATAGTTTGGGATTTGTGTGAAATTGATCACAAGTTGGTTAGTCCTGTTTACAGGGGAGATAATGCCGAAATTTTGTTAGAAAATGATGTATAAAAAGTAATATATTGTATTTGTAGTAGCCTTAATGGTGGGTCCGACTTTTAGTTGGTATCTATCATCGGCGCATGCCACGTCCGGATCTAGTGGTGTTACATGGGGCGGGGTGTGTTAGTTTGGTATCAGAGCATGCATTAGAGTTCATGGGTTTGCACTGTACATACATACATTCTGATATTTAGCATATCATGCATAACTGTAGGAGAGTTATGCCTCGTGGTGACAAAACTCGAAGGCTCCAAGATGTGTTGCCCTAGTCTCACATTGCTCCTGATAGAGATGAACTGAAAGAGCCCGAGACAGTAGATGAATCAGTTCACCAGCCTCCTGAACAACATGGACAGGGAAATGTGATTGGAACTGATCATATTGCTGTTGAAAGAATTGCTATTGCCGTTGCATCTACTATGCGTAATACTGACAGAGATTTTAGTATTGAAAAGACTACAAAGTTAGGGGCTAAAGTGTTCACTGGCACAGCAGATCCTGCAGTTGCGCAGGTATGGATGACAAAGATAGAGAGGGTATTTGACGTTATGGGTTGCTCAGACGATCGAAAGTTATGTCTTACCACCTTCTTATTAAAGGAGGGTGCGTATGATTGGTGGCAGTCGGTATGGAGCACATATCTAGACCCTTCCATCATTACTTGGACAAATTTTCGTCGTATCTTTTACGAAGCCTATTACCCTCGGTCCTATAAAGATGCAAAGCAAGAGGAATTTCTGAAACTAATACAAGGCCAGATGACTATTGCAGAATATCAGGTGAAATTTATTGAACTTTCAAAATATGCCCAAGTTCTGGTATGCAACGAAATTGATAAATGCAGACGGTTTGAAAATGGGTTAAGGGAAGAAATCAGGTCAGTAGTAACAGCTGCAGGCTGGAATGAATTTGGCAAATTAGTGAAATCAGCTTTGAGAGTAGAAAAGAGCACTCCTGATAGGTCAAGTGGTAGAGAACAAACAATGTTCAGAGCAAGCGGTAGTCAGACAATAGCAAGTGCTTCTAGCTATAGACCACCACGGAGGGACAGTAGAGGATTTCGACCTAGTGTGTCTAGTTCAGGTCAATTCAAATCTCGACTTCGAGGAAGTCAGGGTCCTAGATTCAGTCCAGTACTGTACAACAGCCATTGGCCAGTCGTAATTATACTCAGGGTTCTTTCCAGAGATCATTTACTCCGAGACAGGGAGAGAGTTCTACTAGTGCCAGATTTTCTTTTTGCAAATTATGTGGGAGATCTCATCCTGGAGAGTGTTTAAAGTTCAAGGGAGTTGGCGTTTGCTATCGCTGTGGCCAAGAAGGGCATCTAAAAAGAAATTGTCCAGTTGTATTCCAGGAGGGTGGCATGGCACAGAGGATGTTTCCTCAGCAGAGTGCTAGTAGTACAAGACAGAATCAAACTCAGAGAGATGATTCAGCTAATGGAGCAGGTACAAACAGTGTGGCCAGTCTAATATCACAAGCAATAGTGGTACAAAATCAAAAGGGTAGGCAGGACGACCGAAGACCTAGGGCAAGGTTTTTGCTATGACTCAGCAGGCGGCAGAGGGGTCACCAGATGTTATCATGGGTATGTTGTCTATTTTTGATAGAAATGCTCGTATTTTGATTGATCTTGGATCTACACAATCTTTTATATTATTTGCATTTGCTTTATATACGAATCAAAAGCCAGAACTTTTAGACAGTTGTTTGGTAGTGAATACAGCAGTAGGAGAATCACTATTAGCAAACAATATATATCGAGATTGTGGGATTAAGGTAAAGGAGAATGAGCTGAAGGCAAATTTGATACTTCTTGACATACATGATTTCGATGTTATCTTGGGTATGGACTTTTTGGCTACAAATCGAGCTTCAGTTGATTGTTTTCGAAAAGAGGTTGTGTTTAGACAACCAGGACAGCCTGAAATTATATTCAATGGACAGCGCAGAATTTTACCGTCTTGTGTGATATCTGCTATTAACGCTAGAAGATTACTCAACAAGGGCTGACATTCATATTTGGCTCATGTAATTGATACAGATGTTAGCAAACTAAAACTTGAAGATATCCCAGTGGTCAAGGACTTTCCTGATGTATTTCCAGAAGAATAACCAAGCTTACCATCAGACAGAGATATGGAGTTCACTATAGATCTGATTCTAGGAACTGCACCTATTTCACGGGCACCCTATAGAATGGCACTAGCAGATTTGAAAGAGGTAAAGGTTCAGTTGCAAGAGTTGATAGACAAGGGTTTCATCAGACCTAGTATATCTCCGTGAAGAGCACCAGTTTTGTTTGTGAAAAAGAAAGATGGCACCATGCGACTGTGCATAGATTACAAACAATTGAACAAGGTGACAATTCGCAATAAATATCCTTTGCCACGTATTGATGATCTGTTTGATCAGCTTCGCGGTGCTGCAGTATTTTCAAAGATTGATTTGCGTTCTGGATATCATCAACTTAAAATTAGGGATAGTGATGTGCTAAAAACTGCTTTCAGGACAAGATATGGTCATTTTGAATTTCTTGTGATGCCATTTAGGTTGACCAACGCACCAGCAGCATTTATGGATATGATGAATAGAGTGTTTGCCTATATTTAGACAAGTTTGTGATTGTATTCATTGATGATATTTTGGTATACTCTCGAGATCATGATGAGCACACAGAGCATCTCAGAATCATCTTGCAGACTCTACGTGATGAGCAGTTGTATGCTAAATTCAGTAAATGTGAATTTTGGCTTGATAAAGTTGTATTTTTGGGATATGTCATATCAGCAAAAGGAAATTATGTTGACCCGCAGAAAACTGAGGCAGTGGTAAAATGGGAAAGGCCTACTAATGTGACAGAAATTCGAAGTTTTCTTGGCTTAGCAGGTTATTATCATCGTTTTGTAGAGGAATTTTCAAAAATCACTCTTCCTTTGATCAGTTTAACTAGAAAGGATGCTAAATTTGTTTGGAATAAAAATTGTCAAAAAAATTTCCTCGAATTGAAGAATAGATTAGTGTCAACTCCAGTTCTTACCCTTCCATCTCCTGGTGAAGAGTTTGTGATATATAGTGATGCTTCACGTCAAGGTCTTGGTTGTGTTTTGATGCAGAATGGGAAAGTTATAGCATATGCTTCCATGCAGTTGAAGAAACACGAACTGAATTATCCTACACATGACTTAGAGCTAGCTGCAGTTGTCCTAGCCTTGAAAATTTGGAAACATTACTTGTATGGTGAGAGATGCCAGATGTATACAGATCATAAAAGCTTTAAGTATATTTTCGATCAAAAAGAGTTAAACTTGAGATAAAGAAGATGGTTAGAGCTGATAAAAGATTACGATTGCAAGATTGATTATCATCCAGGGAAGGCTAATGTAGTTGCTAATGTTCTCAGTCGGAAAATATCGAGTCCCATGACCCATACTAATGCAGTATGTTCATCTTTGTTTGGTAAATTCAGAGGTTCTCATGCTCAATTATCAGTTACTGGTGTAGGAGCATTGTTTGCCAACTTCCAAGTGAGGCCTACTTTGATTGACACAGTTAGAGAAACTCAAACTCAAGATCTAGTGTTGAGCAAATTGAAAGAAGAAGTTAGTAAAGGTAAGCATACAGATTATATCATTCGAGATGACGGAGCTTTAGTTATGGGAAACAGATTATGTGTTCCAAATGATTCGAAATTGAAGGGAGAAATTCTAGAAGAGGCACATAGTTCAGCTTACGCGATGTATCCAGATAGTATAAAAATGTATCGTGTACTCAAAGAACACTATTGGTGGCATGGAATGAAAAGAGAAATAGCTAAGTTTGTATCCAGATGTCTCATTTGCCAGCAAGTGAAATCAGATCGTTTGAAAACAGCAGGATTGTTACAAACGTTGCCTATTCTTGAGCGGGAATGGGAACACATTACTATGAATTTTCTATTTGGACTTCCACGGACTCAAAGTAGACATGATGGCATATGGATCATTGTAGACAAATTGACGAAGACTGCTAGATTTTTGCCTATTAAAGTCACTTACTCGTTAGATAAATTGGCAAAAATATATGTTGACGAGATAATCAGTTTATATGGGGCACTAGTATCCATTGTTTCAGATAGAGATTCTCGTTTCACTTCTAAATCTTGGCCCAGTTTGTAGAAAGCTATGGGCACTAAACTTCATTTCAGTACAACTTTTCATCCACAAATAGATGTTCAGTCAGAAAGAACTGTTCAGACTCTGGAAGACATGTTACGAGCTTGTGTACTACAGTTCAAAGGGAATTGAGATACTCATCTTTCTTTGATGGAATTTGTTTATAATAACAGTTATCATTTGAGTATAGAAATGACTCCTTTTGAAGCACTATATGATAGGAAATGCAGAACTCCAGTAAATTGGGATGAAGTTGGTGAAAGAAAGTTATTGGGTCCTGAATATGTCCAGATTATTGCTGAGAAAGTAAAAATAATTAAAGAAAAGTTAAAGACAACCCAAGATAGACAGAAGAACTATGCAGATAGACGTAGAAGAAACCTTGAATTTGATGTTGGGGATAGAGTTTTCCTGCGATTGTCTCCATGGAAAGGTGTTATCAGATTTGGTAAATGAGGTAAATTGAGTCCGAGGTATATTGGCCCATAAGAGATTGTTGAACGCATCGGTCCAGTTGCGTATCGATTGGCTTTACCAACAGAATTGTCCAGAATTCATGATGTATTCCATGTTTCTATACTTCGTAAGTATATTCCAGATCCATCTCATGTTTTGGAATCACAACCAGCAGAGTTGAAGGAAAATCTTACCTATGAAGAAGAACCAGTTCAGATATTGGATAGAAAAGAACAGGTTTTACGTAGTAAGACTATTCTTTTGGTTTAAGTCTTGTAGAGGAATCATGCTATAGAAGAAGCGACATGGGAAAGTGAAAAGCAGATGCGTTCTCAGTATCCACGACTTTTTCATACTTGATCAATCGGATTTCAAAGACGAAATTCTTTTAAGGGGGTGAGTTTTGTAATACATTAAACAAAACAAAACAAAAGTCAAACTTCAAAAAAAAAACAAAAAAAAAAAACACAAAAGATAAAAACCAAAATGGAAGGCGGTTATCAAACCAACCCATTTCCAATGTGTGTATATATATATATAAATATATAATCCAAACCTTTAACATACACTTTACAACACCAAAACAAAAGAACGGACCAGAGAAGAAAAAGAGAAAGGAAAAAGAGGGGAAAAAAAGAGGAAGAAAAAGAAGAAGAAAAAAAGAAAAATTTTGCCAACGTGTTAGAAATTAAGTAGTCTATACTATTTAGGTTTGAATTTCTCAATTTCGAAAGGTAAGTAAAAGTTACTTATTTAAAGGTTATGTTTGATTTTATAGTTGTTAAGTTGTTAGATTAAATTCAATTTTATTAAAGGGGTTAAGCATAATAAACTATGAAATTGAGTGAAATGAAAGAAAAATTAGTTTTACTAATTAAGGAAACTTTAGAAATCGCCTAAACGTGAAATAATTAAGTTTGGATATCGCCTATTTAATTAATGAAATTTCTTAAAATAGTCAATTATTGATTTAAAAATTATATTATATTTCAGGCGGCGATACGGATATCGGGACAGCGTACCAATCGAATTGATTTTGGCGTACATAGTTCTGTGAGTGGAAAAAAACCTAAATATTTTCAAGTATTGATAAATTAATTATACCAATACATTATGTGCAATTATGTGTTTGAATTACATGATTATCATGGAAATGTCTTTTATTATGATACATGTGGGATTTCAAAGATTGTATACGTTACATTGTGACTTGGTATATGAGACGTGTGATATTGAGATTTGTTTGATATGTAAGACGTGATATTGAGATCGGCCAGAAAAGTACCCATAATTATATATTTCTTCTAGTTCACAGATGGGCCTTGGCCGTATTCTATCCAACACGGAGGGTTTTGACCGGACATTGGTCCTGATTGTGTACATATAATTCACAGAGGGGCCTTGACCGTGTTCTAGAATTGATTATGAGAGGTCTTTGAGACCGGCTTTCGTTCACGGAGGAGGCCAACGACCCGTGGCAAAAGTTCTTAGCCCGAGATGCGGATTACATATTTGAGTCAGAGGGTACATTTTTGGTAGATTTTTCAGCACGTTTGATATGATGAGATTATAGCATGGTTATCAGCTGATATTATATCATGCTTTTAAGATGATATGTTTATGACATTATGTGAATATTTCACTTTATAGATATAATTACATGATGGTAGCTTGTGAATTATCAAATGATATGGATTTGATTTTCAATAAAAATGTATAAATGAAAAAAATATATTTATTTTGAACTTCTCCACTCACTGAGCTATCAACTCATATATTTTTTCATATTTTTCCTTATCAGGCAGCAGTTGAGAATTTGGGCATCTTTTGGAGTTGAGCCTTGATTTTGGAGTTAGAGCCACACGACAGAGTTTGTTAGTATGACTCACTTCATAGAACATGGAGTCAGTGTTTTGGGATGCATGTTCATGTCTAGATGTGATTTCGCATTACTTGTAGATAGTTATGGGGCTCACTATGTATTATGTATCCATATGTATATTTCATTGTATTTCTTGGTAAAAGTAGAGATTTCGACTTATCTTTATTTGATGTTCTGAATTTTATCCTCCGGTTCCATATGGTCCTCTTTTTCATCATCTTTTTTCCTCCACACCTTTTTCTGTCTTTTCAAAGTATGTATTCCCAAATTATGGTTCTACGCTTCCTCTTTGGACCTTTGTTTTCTACATGTCTTCTCCAAATGTCCTGGATCCTGCACACTTGACAAAAATCTAGTAGTGTCTCATAGATGATCTCTTGTCGTCGACTCGATGGGTGGAATGTCGTCCCTAGCCAAAACGACTTCAATGGTTTTCTAGAAATATCCATCTCAACACAAATACGAGCCCCATCGGCACGTGAGCACATGCCTTGAAATTTTCCCATTTTAGGAAACAAAAGGTCCTCCAATGATATGCAACATTGATTCATGATAGCATAGTAGCAGTAAACTAGGAAGAAAGATCTAAATCAGCACCAAAGTTGATTCATTATCTTCATCAAAATCCTATGACCAAATCAGCATCCTATATGGGGCGTCTTATATTTCAGATGATTCCCTTACACACATCGTATAGAAGTCTTCTTCATTTGTCGGTCTAATGAAAACGTTTCTTGGCCTTTGCATGGTACTAACTGTACATGCACCTTTCAATCCCCATCAAGCCTTGACGAATAGGCAGATCTGATCTAAGGAAGGCCTCCTCTTCAAGAATTTTAGAACAACAGAGAAACGGAAAGGGTTGGCTGCTCGATCCAGTTCAAGGTTTTGAAAAATAGAACCACGTTTCCCCATTCTTCTCAAGAGATTTACGCATATCTATCTCCACTTTCGGGATGGGTTGAGGTCGAGTTTGGAGAATGGATGCATACGTCACAGGCACCCCCGCCGCCCTAAAAGGGGGCTGACAGCCGCTATGCAATGATAGGTAGGGTTTGTTCACTGCCCGCCGCTATTTTGAGAGAGAGAATTTTTTCTCACAACTTTGACACTTAATATATATCGAAAAAACATTTAAGCTATCTTTTTCACCAACTTTCTATTGTTTGGTATAATTTATTTGTTGGTGTCACTTTCATGCTAATATATTCAATATATTAATTGTGCCAAATTTCAATCATTGCTATCACAATATTTAAATGATCTATGTACTTCTCAATAGTTTGTTGTTAAGTAGTAAACTATATAAAATATCTAGACATAAAGACGATCGGACACACAATATTTCATTTATAGATTACCACGGAATATTTGACGAATGTAGAAAACTGAAATATAGCCGATAACATAAGCATTTTTCGTTCATTCCACTATTTTTAACCATCCAAAAAGGAATGACAATTTTTTTCATTCGATAAATTTCAATTACTTCATATTTTTCCTCTCTTCCTCCCACTCCTAGCATACAGAGTTCAGTTAGAAGCAGATGGTATTTAGATTCACATCGAGCATTGTTTCTTCGTCATCCCCACTTCTTCATTTTCAATTGGATTGGTATTACTTGATTGCAACAACAGGGGAGCTCCTTTACTAGAAGACGATACAGACATGCCATTAGGCACACCTTCAATGGCATCATAGTTTGTCCATTTATGCAAAATGTTAAAGATAGAAATATTGTATGGAATATTTTCCATTATATTTTTCCAATTATGTAGAATTATTTACCTTAGTAGTTGATTGTGTAATTATTACACAATCTTTCCTTTAGGTTGTTTCCGTTTAGAGTTATTTGTAACCCTATAAATAGGGTCTTATAAATTGTAATATACAAGATCTTATTATAAATAATTCATATTTTTCTTAACATAGTATGAGAGCAGTTTCAATCCTAATCAGCCTTTGAATTTCGCTTCCAACGAGTGGCTTTGGGAAGCTCATCCAGCTAATTTTTGTTCTTTGGTTCATGTAATCTATCTCAATTTCCACGTTCCTGAAGCTTCAATAAGCTCCAATTGCTGTATGCATGTCTAACTAATTCCAGCCACTATATTTGACTACTCATGTTTCTCCTTCAATTTCTGTGTTTATATATAGCCCCAATTACTGACTTCTCAAAGCTATCCTGATTCGTCTGTACATGAATATATAATAACTAGCCGCTTGGAGCCGCAAAGTTTGATTGAAAAACAGATTCCAATTACTGGAGCTAGATCACAATTTTGGTTGCTATTAAGCTCCCGTTTGATCCCATTAAATTCAATTACATTACATTACATTACATTCCATTTTTCTCTCTCCTATTTTCAACCACACAATCTTCCATAAAATAATATTACACGTAAATCGAAAACTTTTCCTTCTTTTTCAACCACTCATTTTTCTAAAAAATACTATTCCCCTTATTTTCATTTTCAGGTAATGGGGGGTCAAACGGGGGCTAAATGTGTAGAAATTACCGTCATGATATTGGCAACAGAGTTACTTGTCGATAGATGGCTAGTTTTCTTCTCCTAATTATTCTTCTATTTGCGTGTTTTAATTTTTTAGAGTTATTTAAAAAAAAAAAACTATGAAAGGTCGATACCTTAACCTTTACTGACTCTTTCCTTGCCTCTTTAAAAAAATTAGAGGTTCTTTTATGTTAAAAAAAAAACTTTGGAGGGTCGGTATCTTAAACTTTACCGGCTCTTTCCTTGTCTCTTAGAAAAATCCAAGGGTTTTTTTTGTTAAAAACAAACTTTGGTGGGTTGTACCTTAAATTTTACCGGCTCTTCCCCTGTCCTTTGAAAAAAACCAGGGGTTTTCCTTATGTTAAAAACAAAAAAAAAAAATCTTTGAAGGGTCGGTACCTTGAATTTTACCGGCTCTTCCCATATTTTTCTATTGATTTTAGCAAACTTAAAATGTTTTGCTAAACCTAAAACCTTAATTTTTCTTATGCACTTTCTTTTTGTATTTTTCATCTAAAATCTTTTTATTCTAAGTTTGAGAAGTTCTTGGATTTTTTTGGTATGTCAAGCTTATTTGGAATTTGGGTGATCATTTGAAATTTGATGATTTGTGACTCTTGAATATTGGGTCTTCCCCTTGTCTCTGGCTATCTTCTTCTATTACATCTATGCTGCTCTCCTTGTTGGGGTTCTTCTATTGAATGCTTCCCCTCAAGTGCTTTGAAGTTCATCTACATCAATTTGGAAGTTTGATTTGATTGATTTATTTTTCAAACTCAATATGATTATCACTACCCCATATTGAGTTTGAGGGGAGGGTGTTGTATGGAATATTTTCCATTATATCTTTCCAATTATGTAGGATTATTTACCTTAGTAGTTGATTGTGTAATTATTACACAATCTTTCCTTTTAAGTTATTTCCTTTTAGAGTTATTTGTAACCCTATAAATAGGGTGTTCTACATTGTAACACACAAGAACTTATTATATATAATTATTACTTGATGGCAACTCCAGGGCAGCTCCTTTACTAGAGGACGATATGTGTTATTAGGCACACCTTCAATGGCATCATAGTTTTCCGTTTATTTTCAGTATTGACTTTAGTTGTGTTTATTCATGAACCAATATTTTGTTTGCACAACATGATATGAAATAAAATCCATTTTTTATTACTTATATTAAACTAAATAAACAGGAAGTTTTTAGTGACGACTCATATTTATTCTTATTGTAAATTTTAGGTCGTTACATGATTGGTATACCGGTCCCAACCCATGATGTGAGACAATGCAAACTGCAACAATAACATGGAAAAAAATTGATGCATAAATAGAAAATGAGATGATCAGAAGGAAAATAAATTTTATTGAAACGAAAACCTTGCACATACCAAACACAGTCTCTCATAATATCAGTAGCGTAATATGTTAAAAATATCTTCTTTTGCTTCAGATTGCGTCGTTTGTGGGGTGAAGGTAATCAATCTGTGAGTTGATCTTTTGCCTTTTTCTGGATTATATGATTTGAAGAGGAAGATGATAGCACTGTGGTTTGAGGTATTTCTACGATAAGGGAAATATTTTTGGTAAGTTGTCATTTATTTCTTATGCAATTAAGGCTTTTTGGAAGGAAGATATTGCCTGTCCCAAAATTAACCTATTTTTGCCTGATAATGAAAGGAGAAATAGGGGTTGGACGCCAAACTCGGGGTTCCCAGGCGCTAGAAGGGCTGCCTAGGTATCACATGTTCAGGAAAAATTAGATTTTTGGTTTCATTAAATATCTTACAACTAGAATCCCTCTTTTTTCTTATCCAGTTCCTCCACCACTGTGAACCCCAGTTAGATTCAAGCATGCTACACTGTCGCTATTCTTGTATTTTACTCCACTCAAAATACCAATATTAGGCTTCTATAAACACTTGACGAGGTGTATGCTTTTTATAAACATAACGTAACAATTAGATCATTGTTGTATACATTAGAAACTTGAAAGGATTGTTTAGATTTAGGTTAAGAGTATCAAATCTTGTAAAACAATTTTAGTTTTTTGGTATATTGAAATTTTCTTCTTCTACTATATAATTCTGTGTTCTTGTGTGCTCCATTAATTTTCATATTACTTTTATTTTCTCATCTTTATTATTAAGCTTGGTTCTCAACGAATTGATATCAAGGCAATTCTAATATCTTGTTTGTTTCTAACAAGTGGTGTTACAACCAAGATTCTTTTTTGTAGTTCTAAGGAGAGCCAAATTGGTTATTAAAACGAGGTTTGAACAAGATTGATTGTTTGAAGGGCAACAACTATAAAATTTGAGATTCTGCTTTCGGATTACAACACTAGATTTTCTTTATGACAAATTAGAATGTGAAAAGTTCTTACTCAATTGGACTTGGATGATGCTTTATTGGGGCGAATAGAATGCCCGCAACAATGACTACGGACGAGAAGCAACACAAGGATTGAAAAGCCTTATCAAAGATATATCTTCATCTTTCTAATCAAGTTCTTCAAGATGTGGTAAAGGATAAAAGTAGCCATGATTGTTATTGAAATTGAATCAGCTTTGTATGACAAAGAGCTTGATAGTAGCTACATTTGAATCAGGGCTTATATTCTCATTGCTTGACGATGGATTTTTGGAAGATCAACTATTGGTGTTCAAAATCTTCATTGATTTGGAGACCATGGAGGTCAATTACGGTGAATAGGATTTATGGTTGATATTGTTATGTTCATTGCCACATTCATATGTGACTTTTAGAGATACTATTCTCTTTTTAGTCGAGATACTCTCACTATTGACAAGGTATATGATGTGTTTTATTTTAAGGAGAAGGTGAAGCATTTGGTCATTGGATTTGAGGCCTAAGCAGATGGTCTTGTTATTCGTGAGAAGAAGACATGTGGTAATCAAAGGGACAAGGTCAATGATAGCAATAGTGATAAAGTCTATTGGTATTGCAACAACAAGGAGCATATGAAGAAGGATTTCTATGAGTGGTGGAATATGAATAAGTTTGCTACCATAGATCAAAAATGACAATAAGGAAACTCTGGTGGTGCAATGTTGTAGAAAAAATTACAATAATGGAGTTCTTTTGGTAAATGGTGATTTTTGGTAGTGACTCCAAACTTGACCAGGATTGAATTTTTGAAACGGCTTGCACTTTTCATATGTGTTCTAACTGGGTTGGTTTCCTTTATATGAAACAACTACAAGGGTTTCCATGGTGATGGAAAATGATGAGCTTTGTAAAATAGCTACAATCGGTTAGGTCATAATCAAGATGTTTGATGAGATGTCAAGACACTAGGTTTAGTGATACATGTTCTAGGTTAAAACAGAAATATTATCTCTTTGAGTACTCTTGATTCAAAAGGGTACAGGTATACTGGTGGAGGTGAAGTTCTGAAAGTTAGTAATGCTGCTAGGCTTGTGTTAGAGGGGCTGAGAAAATTTTGGTTATATGTTTTTGGAAGGTGCGATGGTCACTATGGAGGCAATTGTAGCTTATGGTTTAATAAATGGCAACTCAGGTAGAGTAGGTTGTGATCGGGTAGCTCATGGTGATTCAGGGAAGTTTGGTGATTCGGTTACAACTGGTAGTAAATTGGATGGTTCAAGCAAGTTTGGCATGCAAGATAATTCTGCTGGTAAGTATGACTTGAATTTTGTTCACAGTTGCTAAGTATGCTTGAATGGGATAGAGGTGCACAGATGAGGTATGTTGGAGCAGATGGAGAATAACTTGAAGAGTGAAGACTTAATTTCTTACTTTGGAATTTGTGTTAACGTGGAGTTTGTTATGTTGTGATTCAAATTTCATGTGATTTGAAAGTTCAATTCATGGAGGAAGCCTAGATAATTTTGATTTGGAAGTCTAGATTGATAAGTGATCAAATTTCATCATGGGTTGGGAGCTTGATTGGGAAAATAACTTCGAAATGGATAAGGAAGTTTTTTAGAAGCATTCGGTCTGAGGTGGGAAGTCTAAGTGCTGGTAGCGAAATGAAAAATAGGGGCTTGGCGCTCATGGCCACCTGTTCAGATTGAATTGGATTTTTATTGCGATTCTTCTATTCTATTCCATTTAAAAATATCAAAATTGGGCTCCTATAAATACTCCATGAGGCGTGACTCTTCGTAGACATAACATAACAATTAAATCATTGTTGTATACATTAGAGTTTTAAGATGATTGTTTAGATTTAGATTGAAAGGATCAAATCTTGTAAAACTATTTTAGCTTTTTGATATATTGAAATTCTTCTCTTCTTCCACATAAATTTTATGTTCTTGTGCGATCCATTATTTTCATATTGCTTTTATTTTCTCGTCTTTATTGTTTGGCCCACTTCTTAACAAATTGATATCAGAGCGATTTTGGTATCTTGTTCGTTTCTAACACACACACACACACATCTACTGCATCAACTTTTGAGTTTTTCTTCTGTTTGTTTAAGCTTCTTTTGCCTTGCTAAATGATGTCTTAAGATGTGATTTTCTCCTCCATAATATGGTTCATTCAAGATCTTAATCCAAATCCCATCCTAACTATTCTAATTCAAATCCAACTAAAAGAAAAGTAATTTTATTTTGTGAAGATGATTTTTTAATATATTTTAAATTTTTTTAAGTGGGAGTCGTTTGTTTGACCGCAATTATTTTCTTTTTTTATATTATTCATTTATTTGTCAAATGTCTATTTAAAGAGGAGGGTAAATTAGTCGTTTTGTAGTATTTTAATGGAGTAAACAAACGGTAAGTACCTTTGCGCAAAGAAATATCGATTTGATGTCCCAAATATTAAAATTAAAACGATAGAGATGATTTGCACAATGAAGACAAATAATATGGATATTTTGTACCAATCACCCATATTCGATGAAAGGAATTGATGAAATGAAACGAAAATAACCAACCCCGCAAGAAAAAGGTTGAAATGAGAGTGCAGATGTCAAGTTTTAGATGATATTGATAATTTACACAATGAATGCAAACAATAAACATGTTTCATGTTAATTACACTTTCAAAAATTGAGTCAAATGATAAATTTACTACACCACGGTAAAAATCGGCCATTGTAATCTTACAACACTAAATAATACTTCACCCGTCTCATTTATATAGTCTGGTTTTATTTTTTGCACAGATTAAGAAATCTTATTTAATGTTATTGAAAAAACAATTTTTGTCAAAAGCTTTTCTAATTTACCCTTATTTATATTTGTACAATTTCAAAATTAAATAAGAAAAAATTGATTATAACTAGACAAATTAAATAAGTATATATTAGTAAATGAACAAAATAAAACATTCTTAATAAAAAAAAATACGATTATATAATTAGGTCAAGAAAATAAGAAACTCAGTCTATATAAATGGGATATAGAGAGTATATGATAGATGAATTTTGAATATTTCCCAAAAAAAAAAAAAAAAAACTTGAAAACACTTAAATAGAAATCGTTTGTAGAGTTAATTCATTAATTATTAGTCGAGTTAATTGTTCCAACGATTATTGAATTTAGGTCCATGTCTTTGAATGGTTACTGAAATCTAAAATATTGAATTTTGGTCACTGAATTTTAAAAAATATTTTACGTAAATTTGATATTTTTTAAAGTTCAATCATTTATGCGACACTGAACTAAGTTAGGTGACAATTAGAACAATTAATACTTTTTGATCCTACCCGTTCACATCCTAAAGGGCCGTCAAAATTTTAGTTCCAACATGAGCCTATATATATCTAACACCAAGTTCGACAACTACCGCCTACCGGGTATTTTCATTCGACAAATCCAGTTGCATATTGTAGTTGTATCGAACCCAGGAAAAACATGAATAAAATCCAGAAAACCGCCGTACTATATCACTACCCTTGCCCTGATGGCGCCTTTGCTGCTTTAGCCGCTAATCTTTACTTTTCTCACTGCTCAACCACCGCCGCCGCTCTCTTCTTCCCGAACACCGTATATTCGCCTCTCAGGTTGGCCCCTCCTCAAAGGCAGTATTTTTAAGTTAAAGGGTATACTTACTTTCTTGTTTTTCAGGGTTGAGGATTTACCTCTAAATGAAATCAACCGTGTTTACCTTCTTGATTTTGTGGGTCCTCCTGGTTTCATTAAAAAGCTCTCTTCCAAAGTCGAACAGTAAGTTCTTTTTGGTAGATTTTTGGCGTGTATTAAAATATATGCATAAAATTAGTTTGAATAGAATCTGAAAACAAGTTACATCTTACATGGCTCGGTTAGCTCATTAGAATTATCCATTTTTGGACATATATAGATGATTTAGTTGTGGGCTGTTTAATTTCTTTAGTTGTTCTTAGTTTGCTACAGCTGTTGCCCGTTGAAAACCAGGAAATTTAGCATAAATTTGAAGATTAGACTTTTACTGCTTATTATCATCGTTTTAAAATGCAACAAGAATAGCGACTTTAGTCAAGCTCCAAAACTTACACTCTAAGGTGCTATTTGTTTAAGCTTACACTTTGACTTATTGAGGCACATGCCGCAAGGTATAAGCATAAGAAGGTGGTAGGGTGCTTGAGCTAGATGTGTTGGATGCACAACTATCCTCCCTTGGGCCTTCTTAGTTGTGTGCTTTTGTTTCTTGCCCCCTTTATATTTTCAATAGTGGTCTCAACTTTTCGGTCTGGTCTTTTATTGCCTAGAACATTTTAAGGGTCTTATGGACTATTTTAAACACTATCCAACCATAAAAGGGAGAGTAGAAGGCAAGAATGCAAGTGGATGGTGAAGAAAAAGGATACTTAGAAGCTACAGTGATGAGATAAGTTGTAGGGGAATCAAATATGGCAATGATTTTGTGGAAGACGTTTGGGCCTTTCTAGCTCTAGGACTAGAAGTGGATTGTCATTTTTGTTATGTCACTACTAATTTGACAATTTATTTATCATTTTTGTTATGTCATTACTAATTTGATCCATGAGAAGATTAAAGCGGAAGCGTACCTAGATCCATGGATTTCACCGTCTAGATTGGGTTTTGATCTTCCAATTGTTATGTGATCTTCTTGAATTTTCTTCTCTATTGATGGGGATGTAGAGAACTGTGTATTCACGTATAATTGGAGACCATGATCCCATAATAACTAATTGTAATTGGCAGTTATTAATTTTGCATTTCAAATTGGCCCCTCATCAATTCAAAATAACATTCTCCGGTCTCTACACTTTTTTCCCATAACATTTAATATCCATTAATCCAAAATTAAGCATAATGGATCACTTTATCGACTTAATTTTAAAATAACACCACACATTTTAATATATAAACATGTTGGCCCCATACGTTGGAATTTTTCCAACAATCAATTTATTTTTTAGTATAATGATCTATTTTATGTTTGTTTGCTAGTTAAATTTTAGTTTGACAAATTGTTTTATTATAGATTTTCAAGATGGTTACATTATATTATGAGCATATTTTTGGTTTTTTAATAATTTTTTGAATTAGTTTATTTGTTTGTGTTGACGCTTTTACGCCTCACCTCATATGGGTAAAACAATTTGGTATCTGATTGAGCCTTTTTAATATTGCATTAAATAGTTTAATAGCCTTCAACTTTTTTTTTTTTTTTTTAATTTGACGTGATTTAATTTATAGGATTGTGGTCTTAGACCATCACAAAACTGCACTTGAGATGCTAGGTTCAGGGGCTTCAGTTAGTGGAAACGTGATTAATGTGATAGATATGAAGAGGAGTGGGGCTACTATTGCTTATGATTATTTCAAGGAAAAGCTCTTACATGGGGACATTAATAGTGGCAAAGATGGTAATCAAGAAGGTGTTCAGGTATTTGATAGAGTAAGGAGACTTTTTGAATACATTGAAGATAGCGACTTGTGGAGGTGGCATCTTCCTAATAGTAAAGCATTTAGCAGCGGTTTGAAGGATTTGAACCTTGAATTTAATGCCAGATTGAACCCCTCCTTGTTTCAACAGGTTATTTTTATGGGGCTCTTCTTATTACTGCATTCGATATATTCTCTCTGTGTGTGTGAGAATGCACACAAGTGTGTACTTCCATTTGTGCATGCTTGTGTATTTTAAAATCAATACCTTTGTCTCCTTTGGTGCAACAAAATTGACTTTTAAACTGTCTCATGCACGAAAGTGATCATTTGGAAATAGCAAGACTTGTAATGAAATAGTTGTTCTGGGTGATCTGAAAACTTTTAGATGTTAAAATATGATTATAATATTACTAGAGGGGTGGAGCTAGAGTTTTAGAGTTGTGGGGGCAAATTTCAAAGAATTTTAATTGTGGGGGCAAAATTGAAAACTATTAAGGATTTTTTTTTTTTTTTTTTTTTTTTTAAAATTTTTTGGGTTTTTTTTTTTTTTTTTGAAAATGTTGTGCAAAATTTTGGATATGCTGATAAGTTTTTCTTATTAGCAGCATTTGGCACTGAGATATTCTTCAAGATGTAAATACGAATAAAAGATTGTACAATTCATGTTAATAAAGTTTGAAAGAAAATTTAATTTCTGAATTTTCCAGTTTTAATAGATCCCATTTGTATTTTGTTGGATCTGGTGTTCCATCATTTCAAGTAGCTTTCTGACAGAAGTTTTGACAAGTCTTTGTTTGGGTTGCAATATCTCCAGCATAAAAATTATAGATGTCTTTTGATGCACTCTGAATCAGAAGCCATGGCCAATTAATCATTGAAGCAGGATATTGTACCATTTTCTTCATTTATCTACACGCTTTCCCATGTTGGATGTTTTGCAAGAAATAGCGATATGACAACAGCATATAATTGCAATGTTCAAAGAACTGTACATGATCCTCCTTATTCTAAAATGGAATAAGTCACGCTAGTCCAAAATTCATTTCTGGTGGTGTACTATTCGCTGAAATTAAGCAATGGTCCTTTATCCTTTCGTGCTCTGATATCAAGATTTAGTGTCACCTTTTCCAATTTGCTTAGAAACAAATTAGTATTTTTTGAAGTTTCAGGTGCTTGATTAGTATTGATTTCTTATTAACCTGTTTCTATGTGGATTATACTACTGTTCCTAGTATAATTCAAGTGCCAATTAAAATTTACCTTTGCATAACATTGTTACTTCATGTATTTGTGATTGCAAATTACCATGCTCTATTCTTCTAAGTTTCTTTACCCAAGTTGTAAATGTATAATATCTTCCCAAATGCAAGCATCAAACCGTGTGTGACATGAGTATTAATAGCTTTTAAATCACATTGTTCTTTAACTCAACTGTGTTCTGTGTAGAAAAATTTGACCGAAGTTTCTTTGTTACGATTGCATTGTATGTGATTGTGGTACCAATTATAAATTTTGGGACCTACAGTTTCCAATAAAGTCATGTATTCATATCATATTCCCAGTTTGCTGCAGGTTCGCTATTTCTAACTAAGACTTCAATAAATGCAGTTGTTATCGTTGGACCTTGAATCTCTCATACGCCAAGGTATGGAGAGCTTATCATACAAACAGAGGCTCATTGATGAGGTTCTTGAGCAGTCATATGAAATTGCACTTGGTGGTGGAGCATATGGACGTTGTCTGGTAAATTAAACGAGTTCCTTCTCATTGTTTTAATATAGTTACGTAGCTGAATTACCTTTGCATACTTGAAAGATATGTTCATGTTAAAGTTAGTTTCTTTCCTCCCTAATAGTCAATTCGTCCACCATGTAGATTTGATCTTGGGTTGTTTGCTTTTACTATTTATGGTATTAGATAGTAGTATTTTATACCCCCTTTTGTTAAGGATTAAAATTAATTTAGTCAAAGTCAATAATTAATTTTAGTCACATTTTATGGAACTCACAATTTTTCGACCTCACATTTTATCATCTTCTTTCAAAATTTACTAAAAATCTGATTTTAATCCCCACAAAACATGGCTATGTATATAAACTTATGTAATGCATATGAAAGGTAGGTGTCAACCACCTGTCTTAAATATATGATCGATGCTCCTATAATGAATGAGAAGACAACCTAGTGCCTGTCATAGAGTTTTCTTAAATTTAGAAATGTTAATTTAATCCAGGTGATGTATTTCTCCTAATTCTAGGTTTCATGCATGCCAGCATTTCTTAAAAACTATTGGAATGGAAGTTTATTTATGAAGAAAATAAACTGGCTAACTTATTAGTGAAAATTACTGTTCTGTCATAATTATAGATGCCATGATGTGGATAATTTGTTGGAATATTCTCCATCGGGATGCTTTTCCTGTTACACTCTTGACGGTCAAGTTAGTTATGAATTCAGATGTGATTATAGGCCTTGTTTGAGCCCCATTTTGAGGAAAAAATGAATTTTTGAATAGTGTATTGATGGGAAGTGTGTGATTAAAAAATAAGGAAAAATTTTGGATTTGCGTATAATATTATTTTATTAAAGAATGTATGGTTGAAATGATGTTAAAACACTGTTTAAGAATGTATTTTTTTGAAAAGAATGAGGCTCAAACAAGGGCACAGTGTTCTCTGGGGAGAATTTGGTTAGAGTTTTAATATTCCAAATGAGTCCAAATAGTAAGAGTGTAGTTGGAGCTGCATGTGTGTGCAACTATGCAGTAATATTTATTGGTTTGTAAAGTAAATTATGTGAGGCAGTTCCCCCATTTGATGGAGCATGATCTTTGTTTAGCATGGATTATGGCTAGATGTCCCCATGCTCCAACTACTTCCACATTGCAAAGGTTTTTTCCAGAGGTTGTGTATCTTAGTGTGAATGGAGTTATTGACTTGGCAAATAGATTCTGTTGAATTGGTTCAGAGATGGAGAGAGAGAGAGAGGGAGGGAGGGAGATTCGAGTCTGGGATGAGTTTGAGGGTTATTATTATTATTATTTTCTCTCAAATCTAGGTAGCTGCCAGTTACTCAGATTTATTTCATGAGAAACATGTCTTAAAAAAAAAAAAAAAAAGGTTGAACCCCGACCTTGAGGGCTCCTACCGCCCCGTCCCTAGAGTTTTGTGAGGGAGGTAAATCTTAGGATATACCCCAACAGGTCAGAGAACAAGAGTTGCCTGTATACTGCGCTTACAAGGAGTCCAATTCCATGTTTCAGGAATCGAACCCCTATATTGCGGCTGCCAACAAGGCGGGAGATAACTTTACTCCTATCCTTTGCACCACTGGGCTGTGCCTCGGGAGACATGAGAGACATGTCTTACCAAGGTGTCAGGTGGTCATAGCCAATTGGATGTATGGTCTGGGTGGTGTCACCATTGTGCCATGTGGGTAGTAATCAATCCGGCAACTCTTTGGCAGCCCTTGAGGTGTGACCGACTGTCTCAGGAATCGAACCCCTATATTGCGGCTGCCAACAAGGCGGGAGATAACTTTACTCCTGTCCTTTGCACCACTAGGCTGTGCCTCGGGAGACATGAGAGACATGTCTTACCAAGGTGTCAGGTGGTCATAGCCAATTGGATGTATGGTCTGGGTGGTGTCACCATTGTGCCATGTGGGTAGTAATCAATCCGGCAACTCTTTGGCAGCCCTTGAGGTGTGACCGACTGTCATTCTTTTGATTTACCTAGTCGACTGCTTGATTTTACTTTTCTTCCGCGTTTGATATTTCCTATCGCCCCTTACTCATTTGGGTGACCGTTGCTTGATATGTCCTACAGTTAGCTGCCCTCAAGGTGTGACCAATAGTCATTCTTTTGATATGCCTAGTTAACTATAATTTGACTTGCCTCTCACTTTTGATATGTACTACAGTTTTCCCCTCAGTCTTACCATTTAAGAACAAGCACAATCAATAACATGCATCCATATACTTGGTATTCTTCAGTGTTTATGTTTCGTCTTTTTCGATATCCTAAGACTTGGATGATCATTTATTTTATAAAAAAGTGTTCAATTCAAATTTTAAAACAAATGGGAATCTAGGCACAGTTATTGCAGCCGCTTGTATCTCAACCCTAGTATCTTCTCACACCTCTTTCTCTTGGATCTTGGAGGTTGCAGGGCTTTGGAGTTTTGTCCCCTTTTAAGTTCTTCCTCCTTCATCTTTAGCTTATTCTTGGCTAGGCACTCTCACTGTTGTTCAGCTTGCTTCTAAGGTTGAGGCCCATCCGAACACTCGCATTCAACAATCTCAACCTTCTTCATGAAGAACTTCTAAATGTAGCTTTTTAGAAATTCCTCTCACTTGTTCCTGGTGACAAGATTATTAAATGAATGCATTCCCGACTTCGGATTCGACTGAATGGAGCTTGCTGACAAGCTACTGAACCTGATCACAGCTAGCTCTCCCAGTTGATGGGAACGTCCAAAACAAAATCGATAAACCAGGTTTCATTTATCTGATTGAATATCTTCAAATGAGTAAAAATTTATATTAATCACGAATAATTTAAAACTTAATTAATCCCAATCCAGAGATCTTCTGAATATCTGTTTGAACTACATTGTCTAGTAACTCTAGTTTGTTTTGTTGCCTACTAGCCTACAGAATGCAAATCATCATTTGGGCTATGCTTCATATGAGCTACACGAATGTCTGTGCTATGTGTATGGATAGTAGGAAGTTTGTCACGTGTTTTTAGTTATTATTTCTTGAAATTGTTAAATGCTATGACTAGCTATTTCAATATATTTTATCTTGTTTTAGGCGGTATTGAGTTAACATATCTGGGTTTAGAAATTGAATTTGTTGATATTAGTCATGGAGTTGGGAATACATGAATACAGTCTTTTTTTCCTCCCTTCCTGTAGGCCGTCGATGCAGATTCCATTTCTGAGTTAAGGAGTGAGCTTGGAAATCAGTTAGCAAATAAAAGCCATAAAAGGAACTTGAGGTTTGTTCTCTACACTTCACTGGAGTTTTAAGTATTCATTTTTGAAATGAAAATGGGTAGAATAGTGTTTTTTTTTTTTTTTTTTAAAGTGAGTGGTTGAAAAAGAAAGAAAAATTTTCAGTTTACTTGTAATATTATTTTATAAAAGATTGTGTGGTTGAAAATAAGAAAGAGGAAAATGAAATGTAATTTAATGAGATTCAAACATGGGCTAAATTTCCTCCTTTACTTTTTATAGTGCATTTCATGCATTTTAAAATTTGCTGGTTGAGTTACTTCACAAGCTATGAAATTGTGTCACGTTGTCTTCGTCGTTATCATCATCATCTATTGATGTTGTTTAGGGGAATTGGAGCTGTTGTATATAGAGTACCCGAGCTTGAAAATGATGATCTGCTGAAGATAAGCCTAAGAAGCATTGATAATGAGGATACGACCCCGATTTCACAGGTATGCATTTTTTTATTTTATCACTTTGAATCTTCCTTTCGCTTGAGAACTATAGGATAATGTAGCCGAAGCCAACTCTTTTCCAGTACCTATGCAGGAATACGGAGGTGGGGGGCATCGAGATGCTAGTTCATTCATGTTAAAAAGTGAAGAGTTTCAGACATGGAAATCTTAGGTTGATACCTCGACCTAGGCGTGTAGCCCCTTCTATTCTAATTTGTTTAGTACCATTACTTCCTATGTGAGGGGTCCCCTTCTATATTCTTAATTATGTTTCCACTCATGGATAACACTGGTTGACGTTGTACATAATTTTTTGCACATTAAGGTATTCATACACTCATATATTCGAGCGGGCCCCATCCCATGTGCGTAGGGAACATCTTGATAGACAAAAAATATGTACACCTCAGAGCCAAGTACCTTGTGTGCAGAAACAAAAACATATGCACATGTTCTTTAAACCTTAGACAATGTGAAGGGATCTTTTCAATTGAGAACAAAGTTCTTTTTTTGTAATAACTGCAATAATTTATTAATTACTCAATTCATTTTTAAGCATTTTTGTTTTCCTTGGTTGATTTGGACACTATATTTTATCAACTTATGTCCTGTGTTGGGTCAACAAAAGGTACAGGTACAAACGTATGTAGCTTGCCATTTTCAAGTGCATTAAATTTCTGCAAAATTGTACCACTGTTCTTCAACCTAATTTTCTAGTAGCAATTTAGTGATCAAATTGTATCCCACGTAACTCGTCAAAGGTTTGCTTTGTAAGTTTATAAGCGATTATGACATTGTGTTTTGACAAACCTGTTTAAAGGAGTTTCTTTCAAAGTGGTTTGTAAAAGCAAGTAATTGGTTTTCAACCTCAAAAAGAAAAGTAAGGCCCCATTTGGTACTCATTTTTTTTAAAATGTATTTTTCTCTTTCTTCTTTTCAACTACACATTCTTTATTAAAATATTACACGTAAATAAAAAAAATTTCCTTATTTTTCGACTACACATTTCTTATCAATTTACTATTCAAAAATGTATTTTTACATAAAAATGTCTCTCAAACACCCTCTTAATTTTCAAGGTTTTACAAATAGGCTTCGATGATGAGAAAGTTATCTAGACTCCTTGATATTCGTTATATTATGTGACGTTTATGGAAACGTGTTCACATATATCCATCAATTTACTATTCAAAAATGCATTTTTATATAAAAATGTCTTTCAAACACCCTCTTAATCTTCAAGATTTTACAAATAGTCTTCGATGATGAGAAAGTTATCTAGACTCCTTGATATTCGTTATATTATGTGATGTTTATGGAAACGTGTTCACATATAATGTATAAGAGTTTTTGGCACAAGTTGAGAAATGAAATCTAGCTTTATAAAATTGGATAAAAATGAGGGGCACATGATGGTTATGGAGATTTGAATGATTTTTCGTTGATGGAGGTTAATCGTGCAAATACAATGAAAAAATGAAGATTAAGTTTCTCATAAATATTTAAAAGTTGGATACCAATTTGGTATTCGAGCAATAGGTTGGGGAAGCGTAACACAATTTCCCCTTAAGTTTCTCTCAAAAGATTACAATTGCGAAGTTACCGAAGGGCAAGAGTTGATGGACAAATGAATTCACAACTAAAGTTTGAAGATATGCCAACATAGGCCCCCTATCTACCCAACAACCAAAGAAATTAAGGACAGATAATAATGAATTTGATATTTTTTTTTTATAAATAAAGAGTTTCTTGAAAATATTCTAAAGTCTATATTAATTTCAAAGTTTTAAAATATATTTCTAAATAAAAATGATTTATTCTATGTTGTTAATTAATTATTTGAATAAGTATTTAAGTATCATCAATAACTTGATTTCGTTCCTATTTGTTTCTCTTTAAAACAAAACGTTTTAAATTTTCATACTCATTATCAACCACACATTCATATAATAAAATATTTTGTACGTAAAACCAAAATTTTTTTCAACTTTTTAACCACACATTCTTCAAAAAATCACTATTTAAAATATTGTTTTGGGCAAATAATGGCCATCAAACACTTAAAAGGGGCTAAATAATAAAACGATATGCAAGTTGAATTTTGAATATTTCCAAGAATATAAATTCGTAAACACTTAAATAGAGTCTGCATTCTGGGGTTAATTCAGTAATTATTGATCGGACTGTAGTAAACAAAATATTTTGCACATAAAGTTTAGCTCACTGTTTATCTTTGTGATTGGTTTACAGGAAATCGTTGGTTCACTCTTATCGGGTAATGTGGCCATATTGGCACCATAGAACTTACAAGTCAACCACATCTTAATTGCATTATTGGTTTCTAACATTTACTTATTGTTATAAAAATGTCTCCAACTTTTTTAGCACATTCTTATCTTTCATAATTTCATATTCTATAAATTAGTGAATAATGCCCCGAGTACAGGTCAGTCCCACCGACCTGTATTAAAAATAAAATAAAATAAAATTTGCACGAGTCCTGCCTTGTTTCTGTTCTACCAGAGGCCTATGAGCCTCTGTCTGTACGTGAAGTAGAACTCTAAATTAGTATACATTCATACAATAAAATATTTTGTATAATAAAATAGGGTTGACACCTTGAACTGTCAAGGTAGTTGAATAAACCATTCCACCAATTAAGGTAAGCAAATTATTTTTATCGTAGAATAGGAGTCTTCTAAGACCAAGTAAAGTGGTGGATATGTATACATATTGGGAAATCATCGCCCTAAAATACAACAAAAGAATTTCTTATAAGGCTTTTATATTGAATGATTTAAATTTTAGCCCACTGCTTATCTTTATGATTGGTTTACTGAAAATCGATTATTGCGTAGTGTGGCTGTATTGTCACCATAGAACTTACAAGTCAACCACATCTTAATTGCATTATTGGTTGCTAACCTTTACTTATTGTTAAAATAATGTCTCCAACTTTTTTAACACATTCTTATCATTGATATTCTATTAATTAGCACATCATGTCTCTTATGATGACTTTCATCAAAAAAATAAAAATAAAAATACTTATTTGTCCCTTTTTTTTAAATAAGCAAAAATAATAATAAATATGAAACTGAAACTAAATATTTGCCTATTTATTTTAAAACACAATAATAGATTTTTTGGATGAATGAGGATAATATGATTAAAAACGTTGGAGATATGTGTGCGACAATAAGTTAAAATTAAGGACATTTAGGGCTCGTTTGACTTGACTTTTGAAAAATTAAAAAGATTTTTTTAGGCCTAAAAGTTGCTTTTGGTAATTAGAAGGGCTTTTGGAGGAAGCTTGTTTGATTTAACTTCCTCTATAAGCACTTCTAGAATGGAAAGTGTTTTTAAATATTAGTTTTCAAATAAAATTAAGGCAACTTCCTCTAAAAACTTTTCTACAAGAAACAATAATTACCCTATTGAAAATCTTACTTATGAGGGGTAAGAGTTTAGCTGCATGGATCAGAAAATGCAATTACTAATTACAAAATAACATAAGCTTACAAGATATGGTTGGGAAGTGTTTATTAACCGTCTATAAATGTTCAATATTGGGTCAAATCAATTTGTTTCCACGTATTTCATAGGATCCACAAGTATTACTCCTTTGTGCACCACTTATTTCTATCGATTTTTATAAATAAAACCGTTAATAAACACTTCACAAACGAACTAAATAATTCGAGAATTGAGAGTGCATTCGTGTCTTTAGTAGAATGTACGAAAAATAATAACTAGACATGATAATATCTAATTACAAGAGCTTAAATTATATAGATTTAACAGGTCTCTAGAATTTTCTCTCTTTTTGAGCTATCCAGAAATTGGTCTGGGTCAGTATGTTTTGGAACATGTATTGATTATACATATTTTATGATGGTTTTTCGAAAGCGTAATGTCGGGATACGCATTAAAGTGTGTAGTGCCTGGGGGTAGTGCTATGAGTTTTATTTTGTGGGGGACACCATGACGGTTAAAGGTGCTACAATGCCAGCAAATACTACGGTGGCTATATTGTCTATAGCAGTCAGTGGCGGATCTAGGTAGTGGCGAGCTATGGCGGCCAGCAAATATTACGATGGCTATTTGCCTATAGCGGTTAGTGGCGGATCTAAGTAGTGACGAGTTGGGACGGCCGCCCTAGTTGGATCTGTCGGGAGCATTTTTATTTTGGTTGACAATAAATTAACGTTTTACATTATATTACTAATAATTCCTTTTTCGTTTAAACTCTCTTTTTGGTTAAAAATGGTTAGAGCTTACATTTACGTTTTACAAGTCTCGGTTTCGAATCTTTTCACAGCCAATTTATTGTGCAAATTTTTTAGTTTTACAATTTCTACCAAAATTAATGTGGTAGGAAAGAGTTGGATGAGATTCGAACCAAGAGCTCTATTCTAATCATTGAAAGCCTAACCACTCTGGCACAACAAAATAATATATATTAAATTTATTGGGTTTAATAAAATTATAAAGATTCAAAATAACGCTCTTCCTTTAAATTATACAAAACTTGGCAACAATATCATTTGGTGAATATACGATTTATTCTTATAACATAATTATATATGTTGAATATAAACAAAATAATTGTTATATTTAAATTTTAGGCCTTGTTTTATTTTTATTTTTTTCAAAATACATTTTTAGCTATCTTATTTTTAACCATACATTTTTCAATAAAATAATATTACACGCAAATTCAAAATTTTTTCCTTATTTTTAACCTCACATTCTCCTTGAAATCCCTATTTCATAATGCATCTTTTGCTAAAAAAAAATGACATCAAACGGATTCTTAATACTTTATTGAGGTTAACGATCGATAATCAACGGCTGCCCGTGCTCACTCAAATCCTGAATTCGCCACTGATAACGGTCGACAAGCTGCTGTAGCTGATAGAGATAATGACATTCAAAGAAAATAATAAAGATGAATAAAGACATTTTTATTTATTTAAAAAAAA
>NW_019233087.1:0-3603 GCF_002742605.1 Olea europaea var. sylvestris | reverse complement strand
TAGCAGGAATACAAATAATGTTTAAATCACTATTCAGAGAAGGGATAGACTCACCCTTAACCATAACCTTACATAATGAAAGAATAATAAATTTAAAAGATAGTCATTTAGGAACAATAGAACGAAATCTGGCATATCAAAAAATAATGTTTACATATTACCCAAACTATTGTGTATCATTGAAAGATAAAAACTTTAATGAAATTTTAGAATTGCATTTTAAATTGAACAGAGATGATATCATGCAACCAGGTGATCAAATTACGACTATAGAGGATAGAGCTTTATACACATATACCAATTCTAATTATGGAAACATTTATTTCAATAAACCTTATATTGAAATACATAAAGAATGTAAGGATATTAGCAAAATAATAGAACCAAATAAGCAAATAAGTTTAATTTTAGAGGAATATGAATTTAGTATAACAAGAAATAAATTTGAAATAACAGAATTAAATGAAGGAGAATGTTCTAATAATATAATGTTTAAAGATGAAAAATTAATCAAAAGATCAAAAAGTCTTAGAATACCTAATAAAAATCAGTTGAAAGAATTTAATAATATAAAAGAAATAAAACTATATAGAAATGCTGGAAATATGAAAATAGAAGAAGAATATTATAATGGAAGAGAAAACATAAATAGACCAAATATATTAATAGATATAGGAGATAGTGAATGTCATATAGTTTCAATCAGAAATAAAGGATTAATAACTCATAAAACTGATCCATATAGATATGTAAATTTTGATGGATAGGTACATATTACAGATTGTTAATACTGATGCCTCAGATAAATATTGGGTAGCAATATTAAAAACAAATTTAAATGAAATTTGTAGATATTCAAGTGAAACTTTTAATCAAGCAGAAATAAATTATATCACTCATGAGAAAGAATTATTAGCAATTATAAGAAGAATAAAAAAGTTCTCATTATATTAGAGGAATAAAAAAATTCTCATTATTCTTGTTATCAAAGAAATTTATTGTTGAAACTGATAATTCTCCAGTTGCAGGATTAGTCAGGAATAAATTATCATCAGAATCTCAATACAAAAGGCTCCATAGATGGCAAAATTATTTAGCATTTTATAATTTTGATATAGTTCATATTAAAGAAGTTAATAATTTTCTTGCAGATTTTCTCAACAGAAACATAGAATTTTTTGATTGATAAAGTTAAGGTCATGGAGTTATACCAATATATCCTATATATACAAAAAAGGACAGATTTTTTAAAGAAGAATCCGAAGATATAAATATTGGAGCAACATAGATTTCAGAGATGTTCAATTTGAATATAACAATATTGTTGAATATCATTAATGAGCATCATAAAGAGGCCATAGAACTTAAAAATCAAGTTGATACTATTGCAGTACAACTAAAAGATATACTTTCTGAGACAGATATACCAAAAAGCACAGAAATGAGTTTTTCCAATCAATACCAAACAGGGACAGCTAGAAGCAATAGTGGATCTAGACGTGACAATATATCGATTGGTAAAAAAAAAGATTCTATTTCAGTATCATCAACCAAAAAAGTGATGATACATGGAGATAAAAGAGATTCTAAAACAATCAGCATCATAAACTAAGAAAATAAAATCCCTTTAGATCCAAAAGAAGAAAAATATGTTGAAATAGTCAGAATTGCTTATGAAATAAAAATGAGTGATTCATATTTCATCTCTCCGAAAAATAATGTTTATCCCAAAATAACAGCTATGGAAGGAGGAGACCCTTCATTTATAAAAATTATGGTAGACTATAAATTTATGAATTTGATATATCCAGGAAAATATTTGATAGAAATTTCGAAATTTGATGATATATTCATAAAAGAAGTATCCAGATTTGTCAAAGGACGAAAAATATATTTGAAATTTTACTGAATAAGTCCTAAATACGATGGAGCTGTTTATTATCCAATTGAACATATAATATCAATTGGATATGTAGCAGCCAACTTCCAAATAGATGTGGCAATAATAGAGAAAGATGTTATTTGAATAAAAAGTTGAAGAAGCATGTGAAGATTTAGGCCCAAGGAGAAAAATAATAGAGAGGCAAGTATGCCTTTACTGATGTACTCAATGATGTAATAGAATCTCATAGACTTGTATAAAGTAGAGGCATTGAAATAGATAGAAATCATCTTGAAATCTCGAATTATAATCAATAGCCACTCCTAAGCCATTTTTAGTTTGAAAAACCAATTTTTCTGGAAATTCTTGTATACCAAATAGAAACTTTGTAAAAGTTCTGATAGAAATAAAATTCCAATATTTGGATATAAATATGAGTTTCTAAATTTTTACTCCCAACGATTCTTGAAGGATTTAATAGAAAGTTTCTTTCTTATTTTAGCAAAAGAGAGTTTTTCTTTAACAGAAGTCAAGACATTTATTCTTTAGGATTGATACAGCGAGTGCAAGAAGCTGAAATTGTAAAGATTTCGTGAAGGCAGGAGGTCACTGAAAGAAGCAGTTTACATATTCAGAGTTCAAAGGTTATTCGATTCTAAAAATAAAGATCTAGATCAAACCTAAGGTAAAATTATTAAATTTTTGCTAAAATTAGAATGAATCTTTTTATATATTAGAGAATCAAATGGATTATTGTATGATTTAATGATTTTTTATATGATTAAACGCCAGAATAAAAAAATTAAAGGATTAGATAATTTATTAGAAAGAATGTTAGAAGTAATAAAAAATATGTATTCTCAACTAGAAAATATGGATGTATATTCTGAAGAATATAATATATTAAATAATAAATGTAAACAATATGTTGCAGATTATTCAAATTTATTAGATCATAGAATGAAATTATATTCAAATATTCAAAATATAGTAAATATAAAATAAAATGTTTAAAAGATTGAGATATATGTTGCAATATAGAAATAATCATTTCATTAAGGGTAATATAGAGTTTTCCATGAAAACGAATAGCGATAGGCCAAATAAAAAAATCTCCTAGCTTTAACGCTAGGCCAGCAGCATTTTCTCAACATTACTCTAAAGGAATAGTGATAGGCTAAATAAAAAAATCTCCTCGCTTTAACGCTAGGCCAACAGCATTTTCTCAACATTACTCTAAAGGAAAATTGCAGCAGTAGTCCCTCATTTTTTTTTATTTTTGTAGTCTTTACCCTAATTTTTATTTTGTGTCAGCGGATGTTCCTAACCTTTCATAAATACGCACCTGAGGTTCATTTGGAAGGAAAACGTCCAAAACACCATTAGTTGACTGGAAAAATTAAGAAATCAACATCCAAAAAAATTGTCCGAAACACCATCTAAAAATGTATCAACATCCAATAAAACAATAACGATAGCAGATAGTTCAAGAAATTTTCTCAGTCAACTGACGGTGTTTTGAACGGTTTTCCGTCTAAATGAACCTCGAGTGCATATTTATGAAAGGTTAGATATCTTTGCTGACATAAAATGAAAGTTAGAATAAAGTCTACAGAAAATGAAAATGTTAGAGATCGCTGCTGCAATTTTCCCTTACTAGAATAGTATATATTTGGTGGGGTCACATTGATGAAATTTAATTTTTCTTAGAAAAAAAACAA
>NW_019233086.1:0-2571 GCF_002742605.1 Olea europaea var. sylvestris | reverse complement strand
GGCTAAAATTTGACAGATTGATCGGAAACAAAAATTGCGCCGGGGGCAATTTCATCATTTTTCGCGACGGTCTCGGAATGGGCAGAAATTTTGCAGGTTGATCGGAAACAAAAATCGCGCCGGGGGCAATTTCGTCATTTTTCGCGACGGTGTCGGAATTGGCTAAATTTTGATACATTGATCGGAAACAAAAATCGCGCGGAGGGCAATTTCGTCATTTTTCGCGATGGTGTCGGAATGGGCTAAAATTTGACAGCTTGATCGAAAACAAAAATCGCGCCGTGGGCAATTTCGTCATTTTTCGCGACGGTGTCGGAATGGGCTAAAATTTGACAGCTTGATCGAAAACAAAAATCGCGCCGGGGGCAATTTCGTCACTTTTCGCGACGGTGTCGGAATGGGCTGATCGGAAACAAAAATCGCGCCGGGGGCAATTTTTCATTTTTCTCGACGGTGTCGGAATGGGCAGAAATTTGGCAGGTTGCTTGGAAACAAAAATCGCGCCGGGGGCAATTTCGTCATTTTTCGCGACGTTTTTGGAATGGGATTAAATTTGACAGGTTGATAGGAAACAAAAATCGTGCCGGGGCAATTTCGTCATTTTTCGTGATGGTGTCGGAATGGGCTGAAATTTGGCAGGGTGATTGGAAACGAAAATCGCGTCGAGGGCAATTTCGTCATTTTTCGCGACGGTCTCGGAATGGGCTGAAATTTGGCAGGGTGATTGGAAACGAAAATCGCGTCGAGGGCAATTTCGTCATTTTTCGCGACGGTCTCGGAATGGGCTGAAATTTGGCAGGGTGATTGGAAACGAAAATCGCGTCGAGGGCAATTTCGTCATTTTTCGCGACGGTCTCGGAATGGGCTGAAATTTGGCAGGGTGATTGGAAACGAAAATCGCGTCGAGGGCAATTTCGTCATTTTTCGCGACGGTCTCGGAATGGGCTGAAATTTGGCAGGGTGATTGGAAACGAAAATCGCGTCGAGGGCAATTTCGTCATTTTTCGCGACGGTCTCGGAATGGGCTGAAATTTGGCAGGGTGATTGGAAACGAAAATCGCGTCGAGGGCAATTTCGTCATTTTTCGCGACGGTCTCGGAATGGGCTGAAATTTGGCAGGGTGATTGGAAACGAAAATCGCGTCGAGGGCAATTTCGTCATTTTTCGCGACGGTCTCGGAATGGGCTGAAATTTGGCAGGTTGATCGGAAACAAAAACTGCGCTAGGGGCGATTTCAACATTTTTCGCGACGGTGTCGGAATGGTCTTAAATTTGACAAGCTGATTGGAAACAAAAATCGCGTCGGGGGCAATTTCGTCATTTTTCGCTACAGTGTCGGAATGGGCTGAAATTTGGCAGGTTGATCGGAAAGAAAAATCGCGCCGGGGGCAATTTCGTCACTTTTCGCGACGGTGTCGGAATGGGCTAAAATTTGACAGATTGATCGGAAACAAAAATGGCGCCAGGGGCAATTTCGTCATTTTTCGCTACAGTGTCGGAATGGGCTGAAATTTGGCAGGTTGATCGGAAAGAAAAATCGCGCCGGGGGCAATTTCGTCACTTTTCGCGACGGTGTCGGAATGGGCTAAAATTTGACAGATTGATCGGAAACAAAAATGGCGCCAGGGGCAATTTCGTCATTTTTCGCTACAGTGTCGGAATGGGCTGAAATTTGGCAGGTTGATCGGAAAGAAAAATCGCGCCGGGGGCAATTTCGTCACTTTTCGCGACGGTGTCGGAATGGGCTAAAATTTGACAGATTGATCGGAAACAAAAATGGCGCCAGGGGCAATTTCGTCATTTTTCGCTACAGTGTCGGAATGGGCTGAAATTTGGCAGGTTGATCGGAAAGAAAAATCGCGCCGGGGGCAATTTCGTCACTTTTCGCGACGGTGTCGGAATGGGCTGATCGGAAACAAAAATCGCGCCGGGGGCAATTTCTTTATTTTTCGCGAAGGTGTCGGAATGGGCAGAAATTTGGCAGGTCGATTGGAAACAAAAATCGCGCCGGGGGCAATTTCGTCATTTTTCGCGACGTTTTTGGAATGGGATTAAATTTGACAGTTTGATAGGAAACAAAAATCGTACCGGGGCAATTTCGTCATTTTTCGTGATGGTGTCGGAATGGGCTGAAATTTGGTAGGTTGATAGGATACAAAAATCGCGACGGGGGCAATTTCGTCATTTTTCGCGGCGGTGTCGGAATGGGCTAAAATTTGACAGCTTGATCGGAAACAAAAATCGCGTCGGGGGCAATTTCGTCATTTTTCGCGACGGTCTCGGAATGGGCTGAAATTTCGCAGGGTGATCGGAAACAAAAATCGCGCCGGGGGCAATTTCGTCATTTTTCGCGACGGTGTCGGAATGGGCTAAATTTTGATACATTGATCGGAAACAAAAATCGCGCGGGGGACAATTTCGTCAGTTTTCGCGACGGTGTCGGAATGGGCTAAAATTTGACAGCTTGATCGGAAACAAAAATCGCGCTGAGGGCAATTTCGTCACTTTTCGCGACGGTGTCGGAATGGGCTAAAATTTGACAGATTGATCGGAAACAAAAATCGCGCCGGG
>NW_019233085.1:0-2572 GCF_002742605.1 Olea europaea var. sylvestris | reverse complement strand
TTACATTTGCTGGAGGTCAGGTCCATGCCCCCCTCCTCTATTTGTTTTCCCGCTTTTCATTATATAAAATAAACCACACTAGTAGTATTTGCTTAAAAAAAACCCTAAATCCTAAACCCTAAACCAAGCAATTGGAAAAAAATTTCTCTCTTTACCTCCAAAATGCTCTCCCTTCTCTCTAGAATAGGAAAAAACCTCCAAAACTCCAACAAACTTGATCCACCACCAAAACCACCGGATTGCAGTACTCTAAATGGTGGAAAGTCATCACAAACAACCACCTAAACATCTCCTATAACACCAATATCAGATTCATCCCGCAACTCAATAGATCTGAGTTTGAAAAATCATGGCACGAATCCCAAGGTCATCAAAACACCCCCCCTACGCATCAAATCAGGGTCTGGGACCATCACCAATGATTCCAAAAGGGCCGAAAACCGTTGGGGTGGTAGAGATTTCATCCAAATCGCCCGAAATTGACAGATCAGATCCCGAGGGGCAAAAAACTGATTTTTCAATTAACCCTTCCACAGAGCTCAAACAGGAACACGCGCTTGACCATCAGATTACCCATGAAAAGGTGAACCTTCGACTAAAAAATCATCCAATTCCGACTCCGGACGCGCCCTCACCGGCGATCGTAATTTTCGGCCAGTCGCTCGGAAAATCGCATATTCCGGCCAATCCTGAGCTCGTTTCAGAAAACAGAACATACCATGATGATCAGCATGAAATTCTGCATCTGCCTGTGAAAAATCATAATTTTCTGACACAGTTGGTAAATCGCCGCCGGTCAACGGCCGGCGCGTGGTGGTCACGTGTCGGTGACACTTCACCAGAATGTGGGAAATTTTGTTACGAACCCAATTCCATCATCGGTTTTTCCACATGAGGCCCAGACAGTGCTCAATCAGGGCCGAAAGACCTATGCTACTGCTATTTCTGGCCGTCCGGGCCTGTCTCAAGCTGAACGGAGTTCACGAAAGTCGTTTGCATCGGTTATACAGGGTATAGATGACTCTTCCACTGCTAGGTTTGCTGCTAAAGAACCCTTTATACATATGGGTGAGCCGGCAATAGTTTTGACTGAGTCCGAGGAGGCTACACTCGCTGATCCTTACAAGTATACACTTGTGGGGAAATTTCCACATCGCAAGCCAACCATGAGGAAGGTACGTGAGATTTTTTCTAAGTTTGGGTTCCATGGTTGTTTCGAGGTGGGATTGATTGACACAACACACATTCTTATACACCTTACACATGAGGAGGATTACAGCAGGCTTTTTCTTAAACCTTCATGGTATATTGATGGTTGTCCGATGAGAGTCCTTAAGTGGACATGTGACTTTACACCTGAGCAAGAGACTCCGATAGTTCCCGTATGGGTATCGTTCCCTCTGCTTCCAGTACATTTACGTGCGAAGGGGTTCCTTTTCGCCTTATCTGGGGCAATAGGAATGCCCTTCAGAATTGATGAGACTACCACCGACTTGAGACGACCTAGTGAGGCAAGGGTGTGCATTGAGGTGAATTTGGGGCATAAGTTGCCTGACAGGGTTTGGATTGAGCGTGCTGGTAACCGTGGCTTCTGGCAGACAGTTATCTATGAGAAGCGGCCAATTTTTTGCTTCTCTTGTAAACACTTGGGTCATTCTTATGATCAGTGTACTACGGTTCCTCCTCCTCCTCCTGCAGTTGTTGTGCACCCCCCTGTTCGGCCCCCTATTACTAAGACTGATAAGGATAAGGGCAAGGTGACGTTTGTGGAGCCAAAGAAGTAGTGGGTTCCAGTTTCAGCAGTGCCTTCTGTGCTTCCCACTACCACTACCGCAGTTGTGACTGAGTCAGAATCTGCATCGGCAGTTCCTACCTCTACTCGTATCACAGTTGATCCAGAGGTACCTCCGTATATTCATTCAGTTGCTGAGCCTACTCCAAATGCTCCTATCGAGGTACCCACTTCTCCTATTATTACTTCCATAGCTCCTATTCCCACAGCTACTACTAATGTACCCCCTGAGCCGACACATATGAGTTCTCCACCATTAAAGACACACACAGATAGTACTCAGTCAGCGTAGGGATCAGGTACTGGGACAGTTCCTCAAACCACTCTTGCATAGGGGTTGTTGGCTGAGATCAGCTCAGAGCGACATGGTGTCAAGCATATGTTGATTGATCACTTTAAGAAGGACCATGGAATGAAAGTTGGATCTACCATGAGATTTGCTATTGAGGACTTGGTTTTTAAGCTCTTTGGAGAGGGACCTTCTGTAAGTAAGACTCCTACGCAGATACCTTCACCTAGTCCTTCTATTACAGCTCCTACACACAATAAGGTGAAAGAACATATACAGAGAGACATGGATGGCATGGGCCTTGGAAACTGCATGCAAAATGCGGAAGACGATGTTCCTACAGCAAGCAGGTCAATCTCCCACGATTCTGATGTCGTAGCACAGAACACCATGAGATTAGACACACCCATGACTAGTACAATGAGATCAGATGCACCCGCTTTTCGCCCGACATTCAGTGCACCACCATCCGAACAGTACTTATCACCAAA
>NW_019233084.1:0-2572 GCF_002742605.1 Olea europaea var. sylvestris | reverse complement strand
AAAATCGCGCCGGAGTCAATTTCGTCATTTCTCGCAACTTTGTCGGAATGGGCTCAAATTTGACAGGTTGATCGGGAACAAAAATCGTGCCGGGTGCATTTCGTCATTTTTCGCAACTATGTCGGAATTGGCTAAATTTTGAAATGTTGACTGGAAACAAAAACCGTGTCGGGGCCAATTTCGTCCTTTTTCCCGACTGTGTCTGAATGGGTTAAAATTTGACAAGCTGATCGGAAACAAAAATCGCGCCGGGGTCAATTACGTCATTTTTCGCGACTGTGTCGGAATGGGTTAAAATTTGACAGGTTGATCGGAAACAAAAATCGCGCCGGGGGCATTTTCGTCATTTTTCGCGACTGCGTCGGAATGGGCTAAAATTTGACAGGTTGATCGGAAACAAAAATTGCGCCGGGGCGAATTTAGTCATTTTTCTGGACTGTGTCGGAATGGGCTAAAATTTGACTGGTTGATCGGAAACTAAAACTGCGCCAGGGGCGATTTCATCATTTTTCGCGACGATGTCGGAATGGGCTAAAATTTGACTGGTTAATCGAAAATAAAAATCGCGCCGGGGGCAATTTCGTCATTTTCGCGACTGTGTCGGAATGGGCTAAAATTTGACAGGTTGATCGGAAACAAAAATCGCGCCGGAGTCAATTTCGTCATTTCTCGCAACTTTGTCGGAATGGGCTCAAATTTGACAGGTTGATCGGGAACAAGAGTCGTGTTGGGTGAATTTCGTCATTTTTCACAACTGTGTCGGAATTTGCTAAAATTTGGCAGGTGGATCGGAAACAAAAATCGCGTCGGGGGCAATTTCGTCATTTTTCTCGACTACGTCGGAATGGGCTAAAATTTGGCAGGTTGATCGGAAATAAAAATCGCGCTGGAGGCAATTTCGTCATTTTTCTGGACTGTGTCGGAATAGACTAAAATTTGACCAGTTGTTCGGACACAAAATCTACGCCAGGGCCAATTTCGTCATTTTTCGTAACGATGTCGAAATGGGCTAAAATTTGACTGGTTGATCGGAAACAAAAATCGCGCCGGGGGCAATTTCGTCATTTTTCGCGACTGTGTCGGAATGGGTTAAAATTTGACGGGTTGATTGGAAACAAAAATCGCGTCGGGGTAAATTACGTCATTTTTCGCGACTGTGTCGGAATGGGTCAAAATTTAACAGGTTGATCGGAAACAGAAATCGCGCCGGGGGCATTTTCGTCATTTTTCGCGACTGCGTCGGAATGGGTTAAAATTTGACAGGTTGATCGGAAAATAAAAATCGCGCCGGGGGCAATTTATTCATTTTTATGGACTGTGTCGGAATGGGCTAAAATTTGACTGGTTGATCGGAAACAAAAATCGCGCCGGGGGCAATTTCGTCATTTTTTGCGACTGTGTCGGAATGGGTTAAAATTTGACGGGTTGATTGGAAACAAAAATCGCGTCGGGGTAAATTACGTCATTTTTCGCGACTGTGTCGGAATGGGTTAAAATTTAACAGGTTGATCGGAAACAGAAATCGCGCCGGGGGCATTTTCGTCATTTTTCGCGACTGCGTCGGAATGGGTTAAAATTTGACAGGTTGATCGGAAAATAAAAATCGCGTCGGGGGCAATTTATTCATTTTTATGGACTGTGTCGGAATGGGCTAAAATTTGACTGGTTGATCGGAAACCAAAACTGCGCCGGGGTCAATTTCGTCATTTTTCGCGACGATGTCGGAATTGGCCAAAATTTGACTGGTTTATCGAAAATAAAATCCGCGTCGGGGCCAATTTCGTCATTTTTCGCGACTGTGTCGGAATGGGATAAAATTTGACAGGTTGATCGGAAACAAAATTCGCGCCGGAGTCAATTTCGTCATTTTTCGCGACTTTGTCAGAATGGGGCTCAAATTTGACAGGTTGATCGGGAACAAAAGTCGTGTCGGGTGAATTTCGTCATGTTTCGCAACTGTGTCTGAATTTGCTAAAATTTGACAGGTGGATCGGAAACAAAAACCGCGCCGGGGGCAATTTCGTAATTTTTCTCGACTATGTCGGAATGGGCTAAAATTTGGCAGGTTGATCGGAAATAAAAATCGCGCCGGAGGCAATTTCGTCATTTTTCTGGACTGTGTCGGAATAGACTAAAATTTGACTAGTTGTTCGGACACAAAAACTACGCCAGGGTCAATTTCGTCACTTTTCGTAACGATGTCGGAATGGGCTAAAATTTGACTGCTTGATCGGAAACAAAAATCGCGCCGGGTGCAATTTCGTCATTTTTCGCGACTGTCTCGGGATGGGATAAAATTTGACAGGTTGATCGGAAACAAAAATCGCGCCGGGGTCAATTTCGTCATTTTTCGCGACTTTGTCGGAATGGGCTCAAATCTGACAGGTTGATCGGGAACAAAAATTGTGTCGGGTAAATTTCGTCATTTTTCGCAATTGTGTCGAAATTTGCTAAAATTTGACAGGTTGATCGGAAACAAAAACGGCACAGGGGGCAATTTCGTCATTTTTCGCGATTGTGTCGGAATGGGCTAAAATTTGACAGGTTGATCGGAAACAAAAATCGCACCGGG
>NW_019233083.1:0-2572 GCF_002742605.1 Olea europaea var. sylvestris | reverse complement strand
AGAGGCTAAAAAAGACATATTGTTCCTTGATGAATTTTTGACCTTTTGGTGGTGTTGGATTTCAGTTTGGTTCACTGTGGAAGTAGATATAGTCTTGGGCAGAAAAGTGGAAATGGAGAAATTTTTCCATTGGCGGCTCGGTGGTGTTTCCTAGTGTTTCAGTAGCTGTTGGATGATTTAGGGTAGTTACTGGAGGCTTTAGATCAATAAAGACTCACATCTCTCCTTAAAATACGAACCAATAGATTAGTTCACTCGGTTTGAGCACTCTAACACCCTCTCGAATTTACAATTGAAATATTATTTTATTTGCTGCCATATTGTTACTTGACTCTTGTGATATTGGTTATGTGTTACTTGTTATGATATCATCATTTATGTTATTTTAGAAAGTGATTTATATATAAATTGGTTTGAACTTACATTTGTGTGCAGGTAAATTGGCTAAGTAAAACTTTTTTTGAAAACATTATTTTGTTAATATGGCCTCTCAAGTTGAATTGGCACAGTTCAATGATAAGGGAGATTATTCTATTTGGAAGTAAAAAATGAAAGCTATTTTAAATCAACAAAAAATTTCTAAAGCTCTTGACAACCCGGAAAAATATCCCGATGCATTAACAGCTAAGCCGGATGAAATTACTGAGATGAATGAAATTGCACATAGTTTGATTATATTGCATTTATCTAATGATGTGTTAGGACAAGTTGAATGACATAAAACTGCCAAAAAGTTGTGGGAAGCACTTGACAAGGTCTTTTTTGGAAAAATCTCTTCCAAACAAAATACATTTGCTTCAAAAACTTTTTAGTTTTAAGTTGAACCTGGAGAAGGATCTTGAATCAAATTTGGGTGACTTTAACAGACTCGTCAAGTGTTTGGCCCACAACGACAAGAAATTTGATGATGAGTATCTAGCGATTATACTTTTAAATGCTACGCCCGAATCTTATAGAGATGTTAGGAATGCTATCACGTATTCTAGGGATACTTTGACCCAAGATATTGTGACTGATGCTTTGAGGGCTAGGGAGCTAGAGCTTAAGAAAGAGTCGAGGGGTAGCTTGAGATAAGAGAGTTTGTTTGCTAGATGGAGGAATGAGACGAGGGAGAACTATTTTCAAAGTAAGAAGGGCAGAGGAAAATCGAAGGGTAGGTCTAAGTCTAGAGATTAGAGTGGTAAGAAATGCTTCCATTGTGGCACGTTAGGACATTTCAAGAAAGACTTTAATGACCTTAAAAAGAAAAAAAGATCGCAGCACGATGATGATCAGAACTTAGTTGCTGTAAGTGATTCCCTTGATTGCTTACATGTTATGACTGTGTCAGGAGATTTTGACACCGAGGTAAATGGTGCTCGTGATAAAATATATGTCATGAATGTTTCTAATATTGATTTTGACACTGAGTGGGTATTAGACTCAGGTGCTACTGTTCATATGTGTCTTGTTAAATCTTGGTTCTATAACTATAGATATGTGAATCCTAGAAAAGTATACTTAGGGGATGATCGTACACACAATGTAGAAGGAGTAGGTGATATTGCTATTAGGATGCATGATGGCATTATCAGACCCCTTAGAGGTGTTAGGTATGTCTCGGGCCTGGCAAGGAATCTTATTTCCTTAGGCACTCTAGAAAAAGAAGGTCATGAGTTCAAATCTCATGCTGGTACTTTAAAGATTTGTAAAGGATCTCTAGTGGTTATGAAAGGTCCCAAGAAGAATGGGTTATATGTCCTTCACGGTAAAACATTGGATAGTAAAGAGTCAACATTATCTTTAGTTTGTGAAGATAAATCAGATCTTTGGCATAAGAGGATGGGACACATTGGGAATAAAGGATTGAAATACCTTAATGACCCGAATTTACTTGGTGTTACACCTTTAAGATTTTGCGAGACGTGTGTTCTAGGAAAGCTACACAAGGTTAGCTTTGGGACAGGTGAACATAGCACTAAGAGACCATTGGACTACATTCATGCAGATTTGTAGGGTCCTGAAAAACACTCCACACATGGAGGAAATAGATTTTTTCTATCCATTATTGATGATCACTCGAGGAAAGTTTTGGTGTATCTCTTTAAACCAAAATCTGAAACTTTTAGTAAGTTTAAGTCTTGGCTTGCCTTAGTTGAAAATCAAATAGGAAAGGGTGTGAAAACTCTTAGGATGGATAATGGTTTAGAGTTGTACAACTTCGAATTTGATAATTTCTGTAAGGGAAAGGGTATAATGAGGCACAGGACTGTAAGACATACCCCTCAACAAAATGGGGTAGTGGAGAGAATGAATCGGACTTTAATGGATAAAGTCAGATGTATGATGATTAATTCTGGGTTGTCTAAAGGTTTCTGGGGTGAAGCCGTGTGTACTGCTGCCTATTTAATAAATAGGTCACCTTCTAGTTCTGTTAACTTCAAGACTCCTCAAAAGTTGTGGTCTAGGAAATTCCTAGATTTGTCACATATTAGAGTGTTTGGTTGTGCAGCTTATACACATCAGGTTGAGGGAAAATTGGACCCTAGGGCTACTAAGTGTGTCATGTTAGGTTATCCAGAGGGAGTAAAAT
>NW_019233082.1:0-2572 GCF_002742605.1 Olea europaea var. sylvestris | reverse complement strand
TTTTTTACCAAGTATAGGTAGCCAGAAAAGACTTAATTCGGATAAGAAAGAAGTAGTCTGAGCAGAGGTGTTGAAGCTTTTGGATGTAGGGATCATTTCTCCCATCTTGGATAGTGCATGGATCAGTTCTATTCAGGTTGTGCCAAAAAATAGGGTATCACAATGGTACAAAATAAGAAGAATGAATTAATTCCCACCAGAACTATTATTGGATGGAAAGTTTGCACCGATTATCATAAACTCAACACTACTACTCGAAATGATCACTTTTCCTTTTCATTTATTGATTAGATGTTGGAGAGGTTAGCTGGTAACTCCCATTATTGCTTTCTTGATGGATACTTCGATTACAATCAGATTCCTATAGCGCTCGAAGATCAAGAAAAGACTACTTTGACTTTCCCTAAAGTACCTTTGCTTATTGTAAAATGCCATTTGATCTGTCCAATGCTCTCGCTACATTTCAGCATTGCGTGATGGCCATTTTCTTTGATATGGTAGAGAAACTCATAGAAGTTTTAGAGATGATTTTTCAGTCTCCGGTTCTTCATTTGATGAGTACCTAGAGCACTTAAAATTTGTCTTGCAACGGTGTTAGGAAACAAATTCTGTACTAAATTAGGAAAAGTATTACTTCACGGTACAATAGGGTATCATGTTAGGGCATGGAATTTCAGCTAAACGTATTGAAGTGGATAAGGGAAAGATTCAGGTTACTGAGAAATTACAACCATTAATCTCAGTCAAGGGTGTTTGTAGTTTCTTTGATCATGTCATATATCGCTGCTTTATCAAGAACTTCTCTAAGATGATTAAACCTTTATGTAATCTGCTAGTCAAAGATGTCCATTTTGACTTCTCTAAAGAGTGTCTATTGACTTTCAACACTCTAAAAGAGAAGTTAATTTTAGCACTAGTAAAAGTTGCACCAAATTGGAGTTTTCCCTTTGAACTGGTGTATGATACAAGTGACTAAGGAGTGGAAGTCGTATTGGGACAACCTAGAAATAATTTTTTTCAAGTGATCTACTATGCAACCAATGCATTGAATGATGCACAACTAAACGAACTTCGTAGTCTAAGCCTTTTACAAATTTCGATCACGTCGAGTTGGATCAAAGGTAATAGTCTACACAGACCATGCAATTTTAAAATAACTGATTATAAAGAAAGATGCAAAACCAATACTGGTCGATAGGTACTACTCCTACAAGATTTTTAATTTGGAGATAAGAAACAAAAAGGGAAGTGAAAACACAGTAGCTGATCATTTATTTTGACTTGAGCATCGAGAACAGGAAAAAGTTAGTGGACATAAATAAGATCTTTCCAGTTGAACAAGTTTGACATTACGTCAATTGCGACTTGTTTAACCTTTGAAAGATTGAAAATAAGTTGGACATAATGTCCATTGTTGTAGAGTCCGACAGGGAATAGAAATATACTACTATACTTTACATGATTTTTAAATATTCATAAATCTTTAATGCATTTTTGTATATTCGCATCCATCATAAAAATATAGTCGGGTCACATGTAAAAATAAATTTAATTCTATTCAAGAGAAAAATTGTTAAACAAATTAGGAATATTGATCTTCATAATTGACTCGTTTTGTCAAATTTATCAGTTTTGGGGTTAAATGAGATTGATATAAGGTGATTCGGAATCCCAATACGCTTTTCATCATCATATTTTTATAAAACATGCATTAATTTTAATTAATTTAGGTTCTGCATTCATATGTATTTAAGTGGTTACTATTTATTTATAGAAAGATCATAAGTTTCCAATTGTTTCGTTTAAAAGCAAAGATAATTTGAATTTAAACTCATATGATCTCTATGGGTATAATACTTGACTCGAAATTCATTATACTGCTTGTTAACGAACCGTACACTTACAATATTTTACAACGAACAAGTATTTTCATGATAAATCTTAGACAAATCTAGAATATGGACCCTTAGTTGAAGTATTAAACACTTCAACAAGGGGGTTCAAACTGTGATTCAAATTTTTGCAATTCCCCTTCCGTAATTGCAATGGTTTGTACATTCTCAGACCCAGGTGCTGTGTTTTAGCCAGTATGTCCAAACTGACCTTCTCATTTCCTGACCCTTAATAGCGATCTGTAGCCTTGTTAATATTTTCAACATCATCTGCACTGTTATCATCTTCACTTTTCTCAAAGGATTCAGAGTATGGCTCAGGTATTTGAACTTTTCAGCTAGGTTATGAAACGTGCTTGCTTAGTCGACTTATTTGGCGAGGAGTGAACGGTGGTGTACTTTATTCAATGTTATCTGACCCAGGATCCTCTTTCTGTGTAGAAGGTACAATGGCCATTTTTCCCTTTTGATCCCAGAGGATGCATTCAATCGGAACTAGGTCGCGAACAACAGTTAGTTTCTGACATCCACTTTGATGTTTGGGTGTAGATGCAGTGGTAGATGGTTCACATTTTCCAGATCTCCTCACTTTTGCTTTAGTTCTGGCCATCAATTTCACATTTACAAAAATCAAGTGTAGATGCATGTATGATATGGGCGAGAGTGAAGGAATTTGTAGT
>NW_019233081.1:0-2572 GCF_002742605.1 Olea europaea var. sylvestris | reverse complement strand
ACACCGTCGCGAAAAATGACTAAATTGCCCGTGGCGCGATTTTCGTTTCCGATCAACCTGTCAAATTTTAGCCCATTCCGACACCGTCGCGAAAAATGAAGAAATTGCTCTAGGCGCGATTTTTGTTTCCGATGTACCTGTCAAATTTTAGCACACTCCGACACCGTCGCGAAAAATGACGAAATTGTTCTAGGCGCGATTTTTGTTTACGATCAAACGCTCAAATTTTAGCCCAATCCGACACCGTCGCGAAAAATGACGAAATTGCTCTAGGCGCGATTTTTGTTTCCGATCAACCTATCAAATTTTAGCCCACTCCGACACCGTCGCGAAGAATGATGAAATTGCCCCCGGCGCGATTTTTGTTTCCGATCAACCAGTCAAATTTGAGCCCATTCCAACACCGCCGCGAAAAATGAAAAAATTGACCCCGGGGCGATTTTTATTTCCGATCAACCTGTCAAATTTAATCCCATTCCGACACCGTCGCGAAAAATGACTAAATTGCCCCTGGCGCGATTTTTGTTTACGATCAACCTGTCAAATTTTAGCTCATTCCAACACCGTTGTGAAAAATGACTAAATTGCCTTGGCGCGGTTTTTGTTTCCGATCAACCTGTCAAATTTTAGCCCATTCCGGCACTGTCGCGAAAAATGACGAAATAGCCCCTGGCGCGGTTTTCGTTTCCGATCAACCTGTCAAATCTTAGCCCAGTCCGACACCGTCGCGAAAAATGACGAAATTGCTCTGGGCGCGATTTTTGTTTCCAATCAACATGTCAAATTTTAGCCCACTCGGACACCGTCTCAGAAAATGACGAAATTGCCCTCGGCGTGTTTTTTTCTGATAAACCGGTCAAATTTTAGCCCATTTCGACACCGTCGCGAAGAATGACGAAATTTCCCCCGGCGCGATTTTTGTTTCCCATCAACCAGTCAAATTTGAGCCCATTCCAACACCGCCGCGAAAAATGAAAAAATTGACCCTGGCGCGATTTTGTTTTCCGATCAACCTGTCAAATTTTAGCCCATTCCGACACCGTCGCGAAAAATGAGAAAAATTGCCCCTGGCGCGATTTTTGTTTCTGATCAACCTATCAAATTTTAGCCAATTCCGACACCATCGCGAAAAATGACAAAATTGCTCTAGGCGCGATTTTTGTTTCCGATTAACCTGTTAAATTTTAGCCCACTCCGACACAGTCGCGAAAAATAACGAAACTGCCCACGGTACGATTCTTGTTTCCGATCAACCTGTCAAATTTGTGCCCATTTCGACACCGTCGCGAAAAATGACGGAATTGTCTCCGGCGCGATTTTTGTTCCGATCAACCTGTCAAATTTAATCCCATTCCGACACCGTCGCGAAAAATGACGAAATTGCCACTGGTGCGATTTTTGTTTCCGATCAACCAGTCAAATTTGAGCCCATTCCAACACCGTCGCCAAAAATGACGAAATTGACCCTGGAGCGATTTTTGTTTCCGATCAACCTGTCAAATTTGAGCCCATTCCGACACCGTCGCGAAAAATGACTAAATTGCCCCTGGCGCGATTTTTGTTTACGATCAACCTGTCAAATTTTAGCCCATTCCCACACAGTCGTGAAAAATGACGAAATTGCCCCCGGAGCGATTTTTGTTTCCGATCAACCAGTCAAATTTGAGCCCATTCCAACACCGTCGCCAAAAATGACGAAATTGCCCCTGGAGCGATTTTTGTTTCCGATCAACCTGTCAAATTTTAGTCCATTCCTACACAGTCGGGAAAAATGACGAAATTGCCCCCGGCGCGATTTTTGTTTCCGATCAACCAGTCAAATTTGAGCCCATTCCAACACCGTCGCCAAAAATGACGAAATTGCCCCTGGAGCGATTTTTGTTTCCGATCAACCTGTCAAATTTGAGCCCATTCCGACGCCGTCGCGAAAAATGACGAAATTGCTCTAGGCGCGATTTTTGTTTCCGATCAACCGGTCAAATTTGAGCCCATTCCGACACCGTCGCGAAAAATGACTAAATTGCCCCTGGCGCGATTTTTGTTTACGATCAACCTGTCAAATTTTAGCCCATTCCCACACCGTTGTGAAAAATGACTAAATTGCCTTGGCGCGGTTTTTGTTTCCGATCAACCTGTCAAATTTTAGCTCATTCCGGCACTGTCGCGAAAAATGACGAAATAGCCCCTGGCGCGATTTTCGTTTCCGATCAACCTGTCAAATCTTAGCCCAGTCCGACACCGTCGCGAAAAATGACGAAATTGCTCTGGGCGCGATTTTTGTTTCCAATCAACATGTCAAATTTTAGCCCACTCGGACACCGTCTCAAAAAATGACGAAATTGCCCTCGGCGTGTTTTTTTTCCGATAAACCGGTCAAATTTTAGCCCATTTCGACACCGTCGCGAAGAATGACGAAATTGCCCCCGACGCGATTTTCGTTTCCGAACCGCGAAAAATGAAAAAATTGGCCCTGGCGCGATTTTTGTTTCCGATCAACCTGTCAAATTTTAGCCCATTCCGACAACGTCGCGAAAAATGACTAAATTGCCCCCGGCGCGGTTTTCGTTTCCGA
>NW_019233080.1:2382-2572 GCF_002742605.1 Olea europaea var. sylvestris | reverse complement strand
TCTTTCCTGCAAAATTCTTCCCATCGTCTCTTTGTTCTTCACAAGGAGTCAATGATGGGAGGCAATTTTTGGGCTGCTTGTGGACCACTTTGCTTGCTGAGAGTGCTTCTTAGCTTGCCTGCTGAGAGTGTTTCTCAGTCTCACCATTGCAGCGATGCATTTAGGAAGGTGGTGAGGCCAGTACACCCTC
>NW_019233080.1:0-1995 GCF_002742605.1 Olea europaea var. sylvestris | reverse complement strand
TCCCAATTGGGTGACCACTTCCTGTACTTTGGATCCTTGGTATCCAAAGGGAGTATCGTTTTCCAAACTAGTTCACCCAGGCTGAACGACTTGGCTATGACTTTTTTATTATAAAACTTAGCCATTCTTTGCTTTTGAACTTGCAACCTGTCTAAGACGTCCAACTTCAATTCGTCTAAACTCAATAAATTTTGAACTAGTGATTCGGCATACTCATCATCATTCAATTTATGTTGCAAGCACACTCGAATCGATTACACGTTGATTTTCATAGGTAAAACGGCCTCCTGTCCATAAACAAGTTGAAAAGGAGTAACTTTGGTACTTGACCGAGGTGATGTTCTATAGGCCCATAAGGCCTTGTTCAAACATTCATGCCAATTTCTGGCGTTCTCATCTATCATCTTTCTGATAATATTTTTCAGAATCTTATTAGAAGATTCCGCTTGTCCGTTGGATTAAGCGTCGTATGGTGTGGAGTTTACCAATTTAACCCCAAACTCGCTAAAAAATTTGTTCACTTGATCTCCATTCAAAGATGTTCCGTGATCTACCATTAAAGTTTGTGGAATTCCAAACCTATAAATAATGTGATCACGGATAAACTCTATAACATTCTTCTGGGTGATCTCTTTCAAAGGTACCGCCTCTACCCACTTGGTGAAATAGTCGGTTGCAACTATAACAAAAGTATGTTGCTTGGACGATGGAGGGTAGATTTTCCCTATTAGATCTATCGCCCAACCTTTGAACAGCCAAGGCTTAATAATAGGTGCCATTTCTCGTGCTGGCGCTCTTTGTATTGGACCATGCCTTTGGCATGCTAAACAATTTTTTGCATACTGAACGCATAGTTCTCCCATCTTTGGCCAAAATATCCACTCCTAATAATTAATCATCTTATCCTTTGGCCAGCTTGATGAGCTCCACATATCCCTTCGTGCACTTCAGCCATGATCATCTTGGCTTCTTGCAAACTTACACACTTTAGTAATACACCATCAGAGCGTTTCTTAAACAACTCTTCATCTATTAGTGTGTAATTCAGCAAACATAGCTTCGTTTTCCTACTAATCCCTCCGTTAGGTTCTTTAAGGGACCCTTTAATCTCTGTTCTCCAATCCACTGCATCTCCATCTTGTATACAGTGAAGTTCAATTTTTCTTGCCCTTCTTTGAGTTACGGGCAATATGGTTCCATACTCACAAGTAGACTTCCAATTCAAGACCTTTGAGTACCCTGAAACCATTTGGGCTAACTCATTTGCCACGTCGTTATATATCCTATTAACGCATTGAAGTTCTACTTGATCGAATTCCTCTAATAATTCTTGGGCGACCTCATATTGACTTATAATGGAATCACTTTGGCATTTAAAATCACCGATCAATTGATGTATCACCAACTGAGAGTCGCCCTTAACGATCACATTTCTTACTCCCATATCTATCATTAGTTCTAGGCCTACAATCAAGGCTTCATATTCGGCTTGATTGTTGGTGCACATTCTGTCTAAGGTGAATGCAAACTTGTAGCAAATCCCTAAAGGATTAATCAATGCTACCCTACTCCTGCACCTTTAGAAGTTTTTGACCCATCGAAATACAATACCCAAGGTTTTAATTCGAACGAATTGATTTCTAATTCGATTTCTTCAGGCATCTCGAGGCATGGATGATCGGCTAGAAAGTTAGCCAAAGCCTGATTTTTTACTGCCTTTTGAGGTATATATTGTATTTCGAATTTTGTTAAAGCTAGTGTCCAAAGGCCTACCCTTTGGTGTAAAATAGGGCGCGAGAACATATACTTAACTAAATTTACTTTAAAAATTAAGTAAACGGTTACAGGCCGTAAATAAACCCTTAATTTTGTACATGTGAAATACAGTGCAAGACACAATTTCTCAACAGCGGAGTAATTACATTCACATTTCGTTAACCGTTTACTTAAGTAGTAAATTGCCCTTTCTTCACCAAATTGGTCTTCCTGTGCGAC
>NW_019233079.1:0-2573 GCF_002742605.1 Olea europaea var. sylvestris | reverse complement strand
TTTGGGCCCATAAGTACCTTTTGGAAATGTAGCGACCGTTTTGGATTGAACTCACCACTTCATCCTGACGTACGAGTGATTTTTGCCATTTTTGGAAAGAATGAGCACTTCCATATTTAGAACGCTTGGAGAGTCGGCTGATGAAGAATTGAGCGTAACTTTTGCACACGGTGTCCGTCTTGGGCCCATAAGAACTTTTTGGAAATGTAGCGACCATTATGGTTTGAACCCACCACTTCGTCGTGACGTACGAGGGATTTTGGCAATTTTTCGAAAGAATGAGCACTTGGATATTTAGAACGCTTGGAGAGTCGACGAACGAAGAATTGAGCATAACTTTAGCGCAAGGTGTTCGTTTTGGGCCCACAAGAACTTTTTGAAAGTGTATCGACCATTTTGGATTGAACTCACCACTTCGTCGTGACGTACGAAGGATTTCGGTCATTTTTTGAAAGAATGAGCACTTGCATATTTGGAACGCTTGGATTGTTGGCGTACGAAGAATTGAGCGAAACTTTTGCACACGGTGTCCGTTTTGGGCCCATAAGTACCTTTTGGAAATGTAGCGACCGTTTTGGATTGAACTCACCACTTCGTCGTGACGTATGAGGGATTTTGGCCATTTTTCGAAAGAATGAGCAGTTGCATATTTGGAACGCTTGGATTGTCGGAGTACGAAGAATTGAGCGTAACTTTTACACACGGTGTCCGTTTTGGGCCCATAAGTACCTTTTGGAAATGTAGTGACCGTTTTTGGTTGAACTCACCACTTCGTCCTGACATACGAGGGATTTTGGCCATTTTTGGAAAGAATGAGCACCTGTATATTTAGAACGCTTGGAGAGTCAGCTGACGAAGAATTGAGCGTAACTTTTGCACACGGTGTCCGTTTTGGGCCCTTAAGAACTTTTTGGAAATGTAGCGACCATTATGGGTTGAACTCACCACTTCATCGTGACGTATGAGGGATTTTGGCGATTTTTCAAAAGAATGAGCACTTGCATATTTAGAATGCTTGGAGAGTCGGCGGACGAAGTATTGAGCGTAACTTTGGAGCACGGTGTCCGTTTTGGGCCTACAAGAACTTTTTGGAAATGTATCGACCGTTCTGGATTGAACTCACCACTTGGTTGTGATGTACGAGGGATTTCGGCCATTTTTTGGAAGAATGAGAACTTCCATATTTGGAACGCTAGTATTGTCGACGTACGAAGAATTGAGCATAACTTTTGCACACGGTGTCCGTTTTGGGCCCATAAGTACTTTTTGGAAATGTAGCAACCGTTTAGGATTGAACTCACCACTTCGTCGTGACGTACGAGGGATTTTGACCATTTTTCGAAAGAATGAGCAGTTGCATATTTGGAATGCTTGGATTGTCAACGTACGAAGAATTGATCGTAACTTTTGCACACGGTGTCCATTTTGGGCCCATAAGTACTTTTTGGAAATGGAGCAACCGTTTTGGATTGAACACACCACTTCATCGTGACATACGAGGGATTTTGGCAATTTTTTGAAAGAATGAGCACTTGCATATTTAGAATGCTTGGAGAGTCGGCGGATGAAGAATTGAGCGTAACTTTCGCACACGGTGTCCGTTTTGGGCCCATAAGAACCTTTTGGAAATGTAGCGACCGTTTTGGATTGAACTCACCACTTCGTCGTGACGTATGAGGGATTTTGGCCATTTTTCAAAAGAAGGAGCACTTGCATATTTAGAATGCTTGGAGAGTCGGCGGACGAAGAATTGAGCGTAACTTTTGCACACGGTGTCCGTTTTGGGCCTACAAGAACTTTTTGGTAATGTAGCGACCCTTTTGGATTGAACTCACCTCTTCGTCGTGAGGTATGAGGGATTTCAGCCATTTTCCAAAAGAATGAGCACTGACATATTTGGAACGCTTGGATTGTCGGCGTACGAAGAATTGAGCGTAACTTTTGTACACGGTGTCCGTTTTTGGCCCATAAGTACTTTTTGGAAATGTAGCGACCGTTTTGGATTGAATACACAACTTCATGATGACGTACGAGGGATTTTGGCCATTTTTTGAAAGAATGAGCAATTGCATATTTAGAACGCTTGGAGAGTCGGCGGACGAAGAATTGAGCGTAACTTTTGCAAACGGTGTCCGTTTTGGGCCCATAAGTACTTTTTGGAAATCTAGCGACCGTTTTGAATTGAATTCACCGCTTCGTTGTGACATACGAGCAATTATGGCCATTTTACGAAAGAATGAGCGCTTGTATATTTAGAACGCTTGGAGTGTCGGCTGACGAAGAATTGAGCGTAACTTTTGCACACGGTGTCCATTTTGGGCACAAAAGAAGTTTTTGGAAATGTAGCGACCGTTTTGGATTGAACTCACCACTTCGTCGTGACGTACGAGGGATTTTGGTGAATTTTCGAAAGAATGAGCACTTGAATATTTAGAACGCTTGGAGGGTCGACGGACGAAGAATTGAACGTAACTTTTGTACACGGTGTCTGTTTTGGGCCCACAAGAACTTTTTGGAAATGTAGCGACCATTTTGGATTGAACTGACCACCTCATCGTGACGTACGAGGGATT
>NW_019233078.1:0-2573 GCF_002742605.1 Olea europaea var. sylvestris | reverse complement strand
AGTGGTGAGTTCAATCCAAAACGGTCGCTACATTTCCAAAAAGTTCTTATGGTCCCAAAACGGACACCGTGTGCAAAAGTTACTCTCAATTCTTCGTAAGCCGACAATCCAAGCGTTATAATTATGCAAGTGCACATTCTTTCGAAAAATGGCAGAAATCCCTCATACGTCACGAGGAAGTGGTGAGTCCAATCCAAAACGGTCGCTACATTTCCAAAAAGTTCTTATGGGCCCAAAACGGACACCGTGTTCAAAAGTTACGCTCAATTCTTCGTCCGCGTACTCTCCAAGCGTTCTAAATACGGAAGTGCTCATTCCTTCGAAAAATGGCCAAAATCACTCGTACGTCACGACGAAGTGGTGAGTTCAATCCAAAACGGTCGCTACGTTTCCAAAAAGTACTTATGGGCCCAAAACGGACACCGTGTGCAAAGGTTACGCTCAATTCTTCGTAAGCCGACAATCCAAGCGTTCCAAATATACAAGTGTGCATTCTTTCGAAAAATGGCCGAAATCCCTCTTACGTCACGATGAAGTGGTGAGTTCAATCCAAAACGGTCGCTACATTTCCAAAAAGTTCTTATGGGCCCAAAATGGACACCGTGTGCAAAAGTTACGCTCAATTCTTCGTCCGCGGACTCCCCGAGCGTTCTAAATATGCAAGTGCTCATTCATTTGAAAAATGGCCAAAATCCCTCGTACGTCACGATGAAGTTGTGTGTTCAATCCAAAGCGGTCGCTATATTTTCCAAAATGTACTTATGGGCCCAAAACGGACACGTGTGCCAAAGTTACGCTCAATTCTTCGTACGCCGACAATCCAAGCGATCCAAATATGCAAGTGATCATTCTTTCGAAAAATTGCCGAAATACCTCATACGTCACGACGAAGTGGTGAGTTCAATCCAAAACGGTCGCTACATTTCCAAAAAGTTCTTATGGGCCCAAAACAGACACCGTGTGCAAAGGTGACGCTCAATTCTTCGTAAGCCGATAATCCAAGCGTTCCAAATATACAAGTACGCATTCTTTCGAAAAATTGCCGAAATCCCTCATACGTCACGAAGAAGTAGTGAGTTCAATCCAAAATGGTCGCTACATTTCCAAAAAGTTCTTATGGGCCCAAAACGGACATCGTGTGCAAAAGTTACGCACAATTCTTCGTCCGCCGACTCTCCAAGCGTTCTAAATATGCAAGTGCTCATTCATTTGAAAAATGGCCAAAATCCCTCGTACGTCACGATGAAGTTGTGTGTTCAATCCATAACGGTCGCTACATTTCCAAAATGTACTTATGGGCCCAAAACGGACACGTGTGCAAAAGTTACGCTCAATTCTTCATACATCGACAATCCAAGCGATCCAAATATGCCAGTGCTCATTCCTTTGAAAAATGGCCGAAATCCCTCATACGTGACGACGAAGTGGTGAGTTCAATCCAAAACGGTCGCTACATTTCCAAAAAGTACTTATGGTCGCAAAACGGACACCGTGTGCAAAAGTTACGCACAATTCATCGTCCGCCGACTCTCCAAGTGTTCTAAATATGCAAGCGATCATTCTTTCGAAAAATAACCAAAATCCCTCGTACGTCAAGATGAAGTGGTGAGTTCAATCCAAAACGGTCGCTACATTTCCAAAAAGTTCTTATGGGCCAAAAATGGACACCGTGTGCAAAAGTTACGCTCAATTCTTCGTAAGCCGACAATCCAAGCGTTCTAATTATGCAAGTGCACATTCCTTCGAAAAATGGCCGAAATCCCTCATACGTCACGAAGAAGTGGTGAGTCCAATCCAAAACGGTCGCTACATTTCCAAAAAGTTCTTATGGGCCCAAAACGGACACCGTGTTCAAAAGTTACGCTCAATTCTTCGTCCGCGTACTCTCCAAGCGTTCTAAATATGCAAGTGCTCATTCATTTGAAAAATGGCCAAAATCCCTCGTACGTCACGATGAAGTTGTGTGTTCAATCCAAAGCGGTCGCTACATTTTCCAAAATGTACTTATTGGCCCAAAATGGACACGTGTGCAAAAGTTACGCTCAATTCTTCGTACGTCGAAAATCCAAGCGATCCAAATATACAAGTGCTCATTCTTTCGAAAAATGGCCGAAATCCCTCATACGTCACGACGAAGTGGTGAGTTCAATCCAAAACGGTCGCTACATTTTCAAAAAGTTCTTATGGGCCTAAAACGGACACCGTGTGCAAAGGTTACGCTCAATTCTTCGTAAGCCGATAAATCAAGCGTTCTAAATATGCAAGTGCGCATTCCTTCAAAAAATGGCCGAAATCCCTCATACGTCATGAAGAAGTGGTGAGTTCAATCCAAAACGGTCGCTACATTTCCAAAATGTACTTATGGGCCAAAAATGGACACGTGTGCAAAAGTTACCCTCAATTCTTCGTACGCCGACAATCCAAGCGATCCAAATATGCCAGTGCTCATTCCTTTGAAAAATGTCCGAAATCCCTCATATGTGACGACGAAGTGGTGAGTTCAATCCAAAACGGTCGCTACATTTCCAAAAAGTACTTATGGGCGCAAAACGAACACCGTGTGCAAAAGTTAC
>NW_019233077.1:2342-2574 GCF_002742605.1 Olea europaea var. sylvestris | reverse complement strand
ACCTGTCAAATTTGAGCCCATTCCGACACCGTCGCGAAAAATGACTAAATTGCCCCTGGGGCGGTTTTTGTTTCCGATCAACCGGTCAAATTTTTGCCCATTTCGACACCGTTGCGAAAATGAAGAAATTTCCCCTGGCGCAGTTTTTGTTTCCGATCAACCTGTCAAATTTTAGCCCATTCCAACACCGTCGTGAAAAAAGACGAAATTGCCCCTGGCGCAGTTTTTGTTT
>NW_019233077.1:0-2312 GCF_002742605.1 Olea europaea var. sylvestris | reverse complement strand
CGCGATTTTTGTTTCCGATCAATCAGTCAAATTCTAGCCGATTCCGACACCGTCGCGAAAATTGACGAAATTGCCCCTGGTACGATTTTTGTTTCCGATCAACCTGTCAAATTTGAGCTCATTCCGACACCGTCGCGAAAAATGATGAAATTGCCCCTGGCACAGTTTTTGTTTCCGATCAACCTGTCGAAGTTGAGCCCATTCCGACACCGTCGTGAAAAATGACGAAATTGCCCTCGTCGCGATTTTTGTTTCCGATTAACCAGCCAAATTTCAGTCCATTCCGACACCGTCGCGAAAATTGACGAAATTTTCCCCGGCGCAATTTTCGTTTACCATGAACCTACAGAATTTAGCCCATTCCGACACCGTCGTGAAAAATGACGAAATTGCCCTCGTCGCGATTTTTGTTTCCGATTAACCAGCCAAATTTTAGCCGATTTCGACACCGTCGCGAAAAATGACGAAATTGCCCCCGGCGCGATTTTTGTTTCCGATCAATCAGTCAAATTTTAGTCGATTCCGACACCGTCGCGAAAAATGATGAAATTGCCCCTGGCACAGTTTTTGTTTCCGATCAACCTGTCGAAGTTGAGCCCATTCCGACACCGTCGTGAAAAATGACGAAATTGCCCTCGTCGCGATTTTTGTTTCCGATTAACCAGCCAAATTTTAGCCGATTTCGACACCGTCGCGAAAAATGACGAAATTGCCCCCGGCGCGATTTTTGTTTCCGATCAATCAGTCAAATTTTAGTCGATTCCGACACCGTCGCGAAAAATGACGAAATTGCCCCGGGCGCGGTTTTTGTTTCCGATCAACCTGTGAAATTTTAGCCCATTCCAACACCATCAGGAAAAATGAAGAAATTGCCCCTGGAACGATTTTTGTTTCCGATCAACCTGTCAAATTTGAGCCAATTCCGACACCGTCGCGAAAAATGACGAAATTGTCCCTGGCACGGTTTTTGTTTCCGATAAACCTGTAAAATTTTAGCCCATTCCGACGCCGTCTCGAAAAATGACTAAATTGTCCCTTGGGCGGTTTTTGTTTCCGATCAACCTGTAAAATTTTAGGCCATTCCGACACCGTTGCGAAAAATGACGAAATTGCTCCTGGCACGATTTTTGTTTCCGATCAACCTGTCAAATTTTAACCCATTCGACTCCGTCGCGAAAAATGACTAAATTGCCCCTGGGGCGGTTTTTGTTTCCGATCAACCTGTCAAATTTTAGCCCATTTCGACACCGTCAAGAAAAATGACGAAATTGCCCCTGGCAAGGTTTTTGTTTCCGATCAACCTATCAAATTTGAGCACATTTCGACACTGTCGCGAAAAATGACGAAATTGCCCCCGGTGCGATTTTTGTTTCCGATCAACCTATCAAATTTTAGCCCATTCCGACACCGTCGCGAAAAATAACGAAATTGCCCCTGGCAAGATTTTTGTTTCCGATCAACCTGTCAAATTTTAGCCCATTCGACTCCGTCGCGAAAAATGACTAAATTGCCCCTGGGGCGGTTTTTGTTTCCGAACAACGTGTCAAATTTTAGCCCATTTCGACATCGTCGCGAAAATGAAGAAATTTCCCCCTGCGCAATTTCTGTTTCCCATCAACCTGCAGAATTTTAGCCCATTCCGACACCGTCTTGAAAAATGACGAAATTGCTCCTAGTGCGTTTTTTGTTTCCGATCAACTTGTCAAATTTTAGCCCATTCCGACACCGTCGCGAAAAATGACGAAATTGCCCTTGGAGCGATTTTTGTTTCCGATCAACCTGTCAAATTTCTGCACATTCTGACACCATCGCGAAAAATGAAGTAATTTTCCCCGGCGCAATTTTCGTTTCCCATCAACCTGCAGAATTTTAGCCCATTCCGACACCGTCGCGAAAAATGACGAAATTGCCCCTGGCGCGGTTTTTGTTTCCGATCAACTTGTCAAATTTTAGCCCATTCAGATACCGTCGCGAAAAATGACGAAATTGCCTCTGCCGCAGTTTTTGTTTCCGATCAACCTGTCAAATTTTAGCCCATTCCGACACCGTCGCGAAAAATGACGAAATTGCCCCTGGCACGATTTTTGTTTCCGATGAACCTGTCAAATTTTAGCCCATTCGACTCCGTCGCGAAAAATGACTAAATTGCCCCTGGGGCCGTTTTTGTTTCCGATCAAACTGTCAAATTTTAGCCCATTTCGACACCGTCGCGAAAAATGACTAAATTAACCCTGGGGCCGTTTTTGTTTCTGATCAAACTGTCAAATTTTAGCCCATTTCGACACCGTCGCGAAAAATGACGAAATTGTCCC
>NW_019233076.1:235045-236390 GCF_002742605.1 Olea europaea var. sylvestris | reverse complement strand
TTCTTATGGGCCCAAAGCGGACACCGTGTGCAAAAGTTACGCTCAATTCTTCGACCGCCGACTCTCCAAGCGTTCTAAGAATATAAGCGCACATTCTTTCGAAGAATGGCCAAAACCCCTCATATGTCAGGAGGAAGTAGTGAGTTCAATCCAAAATGGTAGCTACATTTCCAAAAAGTTCTTATGGGCCTAAAGCGGACACCGTGTGCAAAAGTTACGCTCAATTCTTCGTACGCCGAATATCAAAGCGTTCCAAATATGCAAGTGCTCATTCTTTGGAAAAATGGCCAAAATCCCTCATACGTCACGATGAAGTGGTGAGTTCAATCCAAAACAGTCGCTACATTTCCAAAAAGTTCTTATGGGCCCAAAGCGGACATCGTGTGCAAAAGTTACGCTCAATTCTTCGTTCGCCGACTCTCCAACCATTCTAAGTATACAAGCGTTCATTCTTTTAAAGAATCGCCAAAATCCCTTGTACATCAAGACGAAGTAGTGAGTTCAATCCAAAACGGTCGCTACATTTCCAAAAAGTACTTATGGGCCCAAAACGGACAACGTGTGCAAAAGTTACGTTCAATTCTTCGTACGCCGACAATCCTAGCGTTCCAAATATGCAAGTACTCATTCTTTCGAAAAATGGCCGAAATCCCTCATACGTCATGACGAAGTGGTGAGTTCAATCCAAAATGGTCGCTACATTTCCAAAAAGTTCTTATGGGCCCAAAGCGGACACCGTGTGCAAAAGTTACGCTCAATTCTTCGTCCGCCGACTCTCTAAGCGTTCTAAGAATACAAGCGCTCATTCTTTCGAAGAATGGCCAAAACCCCTCATATGTCAGGAGGAAGTAGTGAGTTCAATCCAAAACGGTCGCAACATTTTCAAAAAGTTCTTATGGGCCTAAAACGGACACCGTGTGCAAAAGTTACGCTCAATTCTTCGTCCGTCGACTCTCTAAGCGTTCTAAGAATATAAGCGCTCATTCTTTCGAAGAATGGCCAAAACCCCTCATATGTCAGGAGGAAGTAGTGAGTTCAATCCAAAACGGTCGCTACATTTCCAAAAAGTACTTATGGGCCAAAGACGGACAACGTGTGCAAAAGTTACGCTAAATTCTTCGTACGCCGACAATCCTAGCGTTCCAAATATGCAGGTACTCATTCTTTCGAAAAACGGCCGAAATCCCTCATACGTCATGACGAAATGGTGAGTTCAATCCAAAATGGTCGCTACATTTCCAAAAAGTTCTTATGGGCCCAAAGCGGACACCGTGTGCAAAAGTTACGCTCAATTCTTCGTCCGCCGACTCTCCAAGCGTTCCAAATATGCAAGTGCTCATTCTTT
>NW_019233076.1:231339-234450 GCF_002742605.1 Olea europaea var. sylvestris | reverse complement strand
TCATATGTCAGGAGGAAGTAGTGAGTTCAATCCAAAACGGTCGCTACATTTTCAAAAAGTTCTTATGGGCCTAAAACGGACACCGTGTGTAAAAGTTACGCTCAATTCTTCGTACGCCGAATATCCAAGCGTTCCAAATATGCAAGTGCTCATTCTTTGGAAAAATGGCCGAAATCCCTCATACGTCACGATGAAGTGGTGAGTTCAATCCAAAACAGTCGCTACATTTCCAAAACGTTCTTATGGCCCAAAAGCAGACACCGTGTGCAAAAGTTACGCTCAATTCTTCGTTCGCCGACTCTGTAACCATTCTAAGTATACAAGCGTTCATTCTTTCGAAGAATGGCCAAAATCCCTCGTACATCACGACGATGTAGTGAGTTCAATCCAAAACGGTCGCTACATTTCCAAAAAGTACTTATGGGCCCAAAACGGACAACATGTGCAAAAGTTACGCTCAGTTTTTCGTACGCCGACAATCCATGCGTTCCAAATATGCAAGTGCTAATTCTTTCAAAAAATGGCCGAAATCCCTCATACGTCACGACGAAGTGGTGAGTTCAATCCAAAACGGTCGCTACATTTCCAAAAAGTTCTTATGGGCCCAAAGCGGACACCGTGTGCAAAAGTTACGCTCAATTCTTCGTCCGCCGACTCTCCAAGCGTTCTAAGTATACAAGCACTCATTCTTTCGAAGAATGGCCAAAATCTTTCGTACGTCACGACGAAGTAGTGAGTTCAATCCAAAACGGTCGCAACATTTCCAAAAAGCACTTATGGTCCAAAAACGGTCAACGTGTGCAAAAGTTAGGCTCAATTCTTCGTACGCCAACAATCCAAGCGTTCCAAATATTCAAGTCCTCATTCTTTCGAAAAATGACTGAAATCCCTCATACGTCACGATGAAGTGGTGAGTTCTATCCAAAACGGTCCCTACATTTCCAAAAAGTACTTATGGGCCCAAAGCGGACACCGTGTGCAAAAATTACGCTCAATTCTTCGTCCGCCGACTCTCCAAGCGTTCTCAATATACAAGCGCTCATTGTTTCGAAGAATGGCCAAAATCCATCGTACGTCATGACGAAGTGTTGAGTTCAATCCAAAACGGTCGCTACATTTCCAAAAAGTACTTATGGGCCCTAAACGGACATTGTTTGCAAAAGTTACGCTCAATTCTTTGTATGCCGCCAATCCGAGCGTTCCAAATAATCAAGTGCTCATTCTGTCAAAAAATGGCTGAAATCCCTCATACGTCACGATGAAGTGGTGAGTTCAATCCAAAACGGTCCCTACATTTCCAAAAAGTACTTCTGGGCCCGAAACGGACAACGTGTACAAAAGTTACGCTCAATACTTCGTACGCCGACAATCCAAGCGTTCCAAATATGCAAGTGCTCATTCTTTCGAAAAATGGCTGAAATCCCTCATACGTCACGACGAAGTGGTGAGTTCAATCCAAAATGGTCGCTACATTTCCAAAAAGTACTTCTGGGCCCGAAACGGACAACGTGTACAAAAGTTACGCTCAATACTTCGTACGCCGACAATCCAAGCGTTCCAAATATGCAAGTGCTCATTCTTTCGAAAAATGGCTGAAATCCCTCATACGTCACGACGAAGTGGTGAGTTCAATCCAAAATGGTCGCTACATTTCCAAAAAGTACTTCTGGGCCCGAAACGGACAACGTGTACAAAAGTTACGCTCAATACTTCGTACGCCGACAATCCAAGCGTTCCAAATATGCAAGTGCTCATTCTTTCGAAAAATGGCTGAAATCCCTCATACGTCACGACGAAGTGGTGAGTTCAATCCAAAATGGTCGCTACATTTCCAAAAAGTACTTATGGGCCCAAAGCGGACACCGTGTGCAAAAGTTACGCTCAATTCTTCGTACGCCGACAATCCAAGCGTTCCAAATATGCAAGTACTCATTCTTTTGAAAAATTGCAAAAATCCCTCATACGTCACGACGAAGTGGTGAGTTCAATCCAAAATGGTCGCTACATTTCCAAAAAGTTCTTATGGACCCAAAGCGGACACCGTGTGCAAAAGTTACGCTCAATTCTTCGTACGCCGACAATCCAAGCGTTCCAAATATGCAAGCGCTCATTCTTTCGAAAAATGGCCGAAATCCCTCATACGTCACGACGAAGTGGTGAGTTCAATCCAAAATGGTCGCTACATTTCCAAAAAGTTCTTATGGGCCAAAAGCGGACACCGTGTGCAAAAGTTACGCTCAATTCTTCGTTCGCCGACTCTCCAACCATTCTAAGTATATAAGCGTTCATTCTTTTGAAGAATAGCCAAAATCCCTCGTACATCACGACGAAGTAGTGAGTTCAATCCAAAACGGTCGCTACATTTCCAAAAAGTACTTATGGGCCCAAAACGGACAACGTGTGCAAAAGTTACGCTCAATTCTTCGTACGCCGACAATCCAAGCGTTCCAAACATGCAAGTACTCATTCTTTCAAAAAATGGCCGAAATCCCTCATACGTCATGACGAAGTGGTGAGTTCAATCCAAAATAGTCGCTACATTTCCAAAAAGTTCTTATGGGCCCAAAGCGGACACCGTGTGCAAAAGTTACACCCAATTCTTCGTCCGCCGACTCTCCAAGCGTTCTAAGTATACAAGCGCTCATTCTTTCGAAGAGTGGCCAAAACCCCTCATATGTCATGAGGAAGTAGTGAGATCAATCCAAAACGGTCGCTACATTTCCAAAAAGTTCTTATGGGCCCAAAACGGACAACGTGTGCAAAAGTTACGCTCAGTTCTTCGTACATCGACAATCCATGCGTTCCAAATATTCAAGTGCTCATTCTTTCGAAAAATGGCCGAAATCACTCATACGTCACGACGAAGTGGTGAGTTCAATCCAAAACGGTCGCTACATTTCCAAAAAGTTCTTATGGGCCCAAAGCGGACATCGTGTGCAAAAGTTACGCTAAATTCTTCGTTCGCCGACTCTCCAACCATTCTAAGTATACAAGCGTTCATTCTTTCGAAGAATCGCCAAAATCCCTAGTACATCAAGACGAAGTAGTGAGTTCAATCCAAAACGGTCGCTACATTTCCAAAAAGTACTTATGGGCCCAAAACGGACAACG
>NW_019233076.1:190741-230917 GCF_002742605.1 Olea europaea var. sylvestris | reverse complement strand
TTTTGAAATCCCTCATACGTCACGATGAAGTGGTGAGTTCAATCCAAAACAGTCGCTACATTTCCAAAAAGTTCTTATGGCCCAAAAGCGGACACCGTGTGCAAAAGTTACGCTCAATTCTTCGTACGCCGAATATCAAAGCGTTCCAAATATGCAAGTGCTCATTCTTTGGAAAAATGGCCAAAATCCCTCATACGTCACGATGAAGTGGTGAGTTCAATCCAAAACGGTCGCTACATTTCCAAAAAGTACTTATGGGCCCAAAACGGACAACGTGTGCAAAAGTTATGCTCAGTTTTTCGTACGCCGACAATCCATGCGTTCCAAATATGCAAGTGCTAATTCTTTCGAAAAATGGCCGAAATCCCTCATACGTCACGACGAAGTGGTGAGTTCAATCCAAAACGGTCGCTACATTTCCAAAAAGTTCTTATGGGCCCAAAGCGGACACCGTGTGCAAAAGTTACGCTCAATTCTTCGTCCGCCGACTCTCCAAGCGTTCTAAGTATACAAGCACTCATTCTTTCGAAGAATGGCCAAAATCTTTCGTACGTCACGACGAAGTAGTGAGTTCAATCCAAAACGGTCGCAACATTTCCAAAAAGCACTTATGGTCCAAAAACGGACAACGTGTGCAAAAGTTAGGCTCAATTCTTCGTACGCCAACAATCCTAGCGTTCCAAATATGCAAGTACTCATTCTTTCGAAAAACGGCCAAAATCCCTCATACGTCATGACGAAGTGGTGAGTTCAATCCAAAATGGTCGCTACATTTCCAAAAAGTTCTTATGGGCCCAAAGCGGACACCGTGTGCAAAAGTTACGCTCAATTCTTCGTCCGCCGACTCTCCAAGCGTTCTAAGTATACAAGCGTTCATTCTTTCGAAGAATCGCCAAAATCCCTCGTACATCACGACAAAGTAGTGAGTTCAATCCCAAACGGGCGCTACATTTCCAAAAAGTACTTATGGGCCCAAAACGGACAACGTGTGCAAAAGTTACGCTCAATTCTTCGTCCGTCGACTCTCCAAGCGTGCTAAATATGCAAGTGCTCATTCTTTCGAAGAATGGCCAAAATACCTCGTACGTCACGATGAAGTCGTGAGTTCAACCCAAAACGGTCGTTACATTTCCAAAAGTACTTATGGGCCCAAAAGGGACATCGTGTGAAAAAGTTTCGCTCAATTCTTCGAACGCCGACAATCCAGGAGTTCCAAATATGCAAGTGCACATTCTTTCGAAAAATGGGCGAAATCCCTCATACGTCATGACGAAGTGGTGAGTTCAATCCCAAACGATCGCTACATTTCCAAAAAGGACTTATGGGCCGAAAACGGACGCCGTATGCAGAACTTACGCTCAATTCTTCAAACACCGACAATCCAAGCGTTCCAAATATACAAGCGCTCATTCTTTCGAAGAATGGCCAAAATACCTCGTACGTCACGATGAAGTCGTGAGTTCAACCCAAAACGGTCGTTACATTTCCAAAAGTACTTATGGGCCCAAAATGGACACCGTGTGCAAAAGTTACGCTCAATTCTTCGTTCGCCGACTCTCCAACCATTCTAAGTATACAGGCGTTCATTCTTTCGAAGAATCGCCAAAATCCCTTGTACATCAAGACGAAGTAGTGAGGTCAATCCAAAACGGTCGCTTCATTTCCAAAAAGTACTTATGGGCCAAAGACGGACAACGTGTGCAAAAGTTACGCTCAATTCTTCGTACGCCGACAATCCTAGCGTTCCAAATATGCAGGTACTCATTCTTTCGAAAAACGGCCGAAATCCCTCATACGTCATGACGAAGTGGTGAGTTCCATCCAAAATGGTCGCTACATTTCCAAAAAGTTCTTATGGCCCAAAAGCGGACACCGTGTGCAAAAGTTACGCTCAATTCTTCGCACGCCGACTATCCTAGCGTTCCAAATATAAAAGTGCTCATTCTTTCGAAAAATGGGAAAAATCCCTCGTACGTCACTACGAAGTTGTGAGTTCAATCCAAAACGGTCGCTACATTTCCGAAAAGTACTTATGGGCCCAAAACGGACGCCGTATGCAAAAGTTACGCGCAATTCTTCGAACGCCGACAATCCAAGCGTTCCAAATATGCAAGTGCTCCCTCTTTTAAAAAATGGCCGAAATCCCTCATACGTCATGACGAAGTGGTGAGTTCCATCCAAAATGGTCGCTACATTTCCAAAAAGTTCTTATGGCCCAAAAGCGGACACCGTGTGCAAAAGTTACGCTCAATTCTTCGTTCGCCGACTCTGTAACCATTCTAAGTATACAAGCGTTCATTCTTTCGAAGAATGGCCAACATCCCTCGTACATCACGACGATGTAGTGAGTTCAATCCAAAACGGTCGCTACATTTCCAAAAAGTACTTATGGGCCCAAAACGGACAACGTGTGCAAAAGTTACGCTCAGTTTTTAGTACGCCGACAATCCATGCGTTCCAAATATGCAAGTGCTAATTCTTTCGAAAAATGGCCGAAATCCCTCATACGTCACGATGAAGTGGTGAGTTCAATCCAAAACGGTCGCTACATTTCCGAAAAGTACTTATGGGCCCAAAACGGACACCGTGTGCAAAAGTTACGCTCAATTCTTCGTCCGCCGACTCTCCAAGCGTTCTAAGTATACAAGCACTCATTCTTTCAAAGAATGGCCAAAATCTTTCGTACGTCACGACGAAGTAGTGAGTTCAATCCAAAACGGTCGCAACATTTCCAAAAAGCACTTATGGTCCAAAAACGGTCAACGTGTGCAAAAGTTAGGCTCAATTCTTCGTACGCCAACAATCCAAGCGTTCCAAATATTCAAGTCCTCATTCTTTCGAAAAATGACTGAAATCCCTCATACGTCACGATGAAGTGGTGAGTTCTATCCAAAACGGTCCCTACATTTCCAAAAAGTACTTATGGGCCCAAAGCGGACACCGTGTGCAAAAATTACGCTCAATTCTTCGTCCGCCGACTCTCCAAGCGTTCTCAATATACAAGCGCTCATTGTTTCGAAGAATGGCCAAAATCCATCGTACGTCATGACGAAGTGTTGAGTTCAATCCAAAACGGTCGCTACATTTCCAAAAAGTACTTATGGGCCCTAAACGGACATTGTTTGCAAAAGTTACGCTCAATACTTCGTACGCCGACAATCCAAGCGTTCCAAATATGAAAGTCCTCATTCTTTCGAAAAATGGCTGAAATCCCTCATACGTCACGATGAAGTGGTGAGTTCAATCCAAAACGGTCCCTACATTTCCAAAAAGTACTTATGGGCCCAAAGCGGACACCGTGTGCAAAAGTTACTCTCAATTCTTCGTACGCCGACTCTCCAAGCGTTCTATATATACAAGCGCCCATTCTTTCAATGAGTGGCCAAAATTCCTCGTACGTCACGACAAAGTAGTGAGTTCAATCCAAAACGGTCCCTACATTTCCAAAAAGTACTTCTGGGCCCAAAACGGACAACGTGTACAAAAGTTACGCTCAATACTTCGTACGCCGACAATCCAAGCGTTCCAAATATGAAAGTCCTCATTCTTTCGAAAAATGGCTGAAATCCCTCATACGTCACGATGAAGTGGTGAGTTCAATCCGAAACGGCCGCTACATTTCCAAAAAGTACTTCTGGGCCCAAAACGGACACCGTAAAAGTTACGCTCAATTCTTCGTCCGCCGACTCTCCAAGCGTTCTAAATATACAAGCGCTCATTCTTTCGAAGAATGCCCAAAACCCCTCATATGTCAGGAGGAAGTAGTGAGTTCAATCCAAAACGGCCGCTACATTTCCAAAAAGTACTTCTGGGCCCAAAACGGACACCGTAAAAGTTACGCTCAATTCTTCGTCCGCCGACTCTCCAAGCGTTCTAAATATACAAGCGCTCATTCTTTCGAAGAATGCCCAAAACCCCTCATATGTCAGGAGGAAGTAGTGAGTTCAATCCAAAACGGCCGCTACATTTCCAAAAAGTACTTCTGGGCCCAAAACGGACACCGTAAAAGTTACGCTCAATTCTTCGTCCGCCGACTCTCCAAGCGTTCTAAATATACAAGCGCTCATTCTTTCGAAGAATGCCCAAAACCCCTCATATGTCAGGAGGAAGTAGTGAGTTCAATCCAAAACGGCCGCTACATTTCCAAAAAGTACTTCTGGGCCCAAAACGGACACCGTAAAAGTTACGCTCAATTCTTCGTCCGCCGACTCTCCAAGCGTTCTAAATATACAAGCGCTCATTCTTTCGAAGAATGCCCAAAACCCCTCATATGTCAGGAGGAAGTAGTGAGTTCAATCCAAAACGGCCGCTACATTTCCAAAAAGTACTTCTGGGCCCAAAACGGACACCGTAAAAGTTACGCTCAATTCTTCGTCCGCCGACTCTCCAAGCGTTCTAAATATACAAGCGCTCATTCTTTCGAAGAATGCCCAAAACCCCTCATATGTCAGGAGGAAGTAGTGAGTTCAATCCAAAACGGCCGCTACATTTCCAAAAAGTACTTCTGGGCCCAAAACGGACACCGTAAAAGTTACGCTCAATTCTTCGTCCGCCGACTCTCCAAGCGTTCTAAATATACAAGCGCTCATTCTTTCGAAGAATGCCCAAAACCCCTCATATGTCAGGAGGAAGTAGTGAGTTCAATCCAAAACGGCCGCTACATTTCCAAAAAGTACTTCTGGGCCCAAAACGGACACCGTAAAAGTTACGCTCAATTCTTCGTCCGCCGACTCTCCAAGCGTTCTAAATATACAAGCGCTCATTCTTTCGAAGAATGCCCAAAACCCCTCATATGTCAGGAGGAAGTAGTGAGTTCAATCCAAAACGGCCGCTACATTTCCAAAAAGTACTTCTGGGCCCAAAACGGACACCGTAAAAGTTACGCTCAATTCTTCGTCCGCCGACTCTCCAAGCGTTCTAAATATACAAGCGCTCATTCTTTCGAAGAATGCCCAAAACCCCTCATATGTCAGGAGGAAGTAGTGAGTTCAATCCAAAACGGCCGCTACATTTCCAAAAAGTACTTCTGGGCCCAAAACGGACACCGTAAAAGTTACGCTCAATTCTTCGTCCGCCGACTCTCCAAGCGTTCTAAATATACAAGCGCTCATTCTTTCGAAGAATGCCCAAAACCCCTCATATGTCAGGAGGAAGTAGTGAGTTCAATCCAAAACGGCCGCTACATTTCCAAAAAGTACTTCTGGGCCCAAAACGGACACCGTAAAAGTTACGCTCAATTCTTCGTCCGCCGACTCTCCAAGCGTTCTAAATATACAAGCGCTCATTCTTTCGAAGAATGCCCAAAACCCCTCATATGTCAGGAGGAAGTAGTGAGTTCAATCCAAAACGGTCGCTACATTTCCAAAAAGTTCTTATGGGCCCAAAGCGGACACCGTGTGCAAAAGTTACGCTCAATTCTTCGACCACCGACTCTCCAAGCGTTCTAAGTATACAAGCGCTCATTCTTTCGAAGAATGGCCAAAACCCCTCATATGTCAGGAGGAAGTAGTGAGTTCAATCCAAAACGGTCGCTACATTTCCAAAAAGTACTTATGGGCCCAAAACGGACACTGTTTGCAAAAGTTACGCTCAATTCTTCGTACGGTGACAATCCAAGCGTTCGAAATATGCAAGTACTCATTCTTTTGAAAAATGGTCGAAATCCCTCATACGTCACGATGAAGTGGTGAGTTCAATCCAAAACAGTCGCTACATTTCCAAAAAGTTCTTATGGCCCAAAAGCGGACACCGTGTGCAAAAGTTACGCTCAATTCTTCGTTCGCCGACTCTCCAACCATTCTAAGTATACAAGCGTTCGTTCTTTCGAAGAATGGCCAAAATCCCTCGTACATCACGACGAAGTAGTGCGTTCAATCCAAAACGGTCGCTACATTTCCAAAAAGTACTTATGGGCCCAAAACGGACACTGTTTGCAAAAGTTACGCTCAATTCTTCGTACGGCGACAATCCAAGCGTTCGAAATATGTAAGTACTCATTCTTTCGAAAAATGGCCGAAATCCCTCATACGTTACGACGAAGTGGTGAGTTCAATCCGAAACGGTCGCTACATTTACAAAAAGTTCTTATGGGCCCAAAGCGGACACCGTGTGCAAAAGATACGCTCAAATCTTCGTCCGCCGACTCTCCAAGTGTTCTAAGTATACAAGCGCTTATTCTTTCAAAGAATGGCCAAAATCCCTCGTACGTCACGATGAAGTAGTGAGTTTAATCCAAAACGGTCGCTACATTTCCAAAAAGTACTTATTGTCCCAAAACGGACACTGTTCGCAAAAGTTACACCTAATTCTTCGTACTCCGACAATCCAAGCGTTCCAAATATGCAAGTACTCATTCTTTCGAAAAATGACCGAAATCCCTCATACGTCACGACGAAGTGGTGAGTTCAATCTGAAACGGCCGCTACATTTCCAAAAAGTTCTTATGGGCCCAAAGCGGACACCGTGTGCAAAAATTACGCTCAATTCTTCGTCCGCCGACTCTCCAAGCATTCTAAATATAAAAGCGCTCATTCTTTCGATGAATGGCCAAAATCCATCGTACGTCATGACGAAGTGGTGAGTTCAATCCAAAACGGTCGCTACATTTCCAAAAAGTACTTATGGGCCCTAAACGGACACTGTTTGCAAAAGTTACGCTCAATTCTTTGTACGCCGCCAATCCGAGCGTTCCAAATATTCAAGTGCTCATTCTGTAAAAAAATGGCTGAAATCCCTCATACGTCGCGATGAAGTGGTGAGTTCAATCCAAAACGGTCCCTACATTTCCAAAAAGTACTTATGGGCCCAAAGCGGACACCGTGTGCAAAAATTACGCTCAATTCTTCGTCCGCCGACTCTCCAAGCGTTCTAAATATACAAGCGCTCATTCTTTCAAAGAATGGCAAGAATCCATCGTACGTCATGACGAAGTGGTGAGTTCAATCCAAAACGGTCGCTACATTTCCAAAAAGTACTTATGGGCCCTAAATGGACACTATTTGCAAAAGTTACGCTCAATTCTTTGTACGCCGCCAATCCGAGCGTTCCAAATATTCAAGTGCTCATTCTGTCAAAAAATGGCTGAAATCCCTCATACTTCACGATGAAGTGGTGAGTTCAATACAAAATGGTCCCTACATTTCCAAAAAGTACTTATGGGCCCAAAGCTGACGCCGTGTGCAAAAGTTACTCTCAATTCTTCGTTCGCCGACTCTCCAAGCGTTCTATATATACAAGCGCCCATTCTTTCGAAGAATTGCCAAAATCCCTCGTACATCACGACGAAGTAGTGAGTTCAATCCAAAACGGTCGCTACATTTCCAAAAAGTACTTATGGGCCCAAAGCTGACGCCGTGTGCAAAAGTTACGCTCAGATCTTCGTACGCCAACAATCCATGCGTTCCAAATATGCGAGTGCTAATTCTTTTGAAAAATGGCCGAAATCCCTCATGCGTCACGACGAAGTGGTGAGTTCAATCCAAAATGGTCGCTACATTTCCAAAAAGTACTTACGGGCCCAAAACGAACATCTGGTGCAAAAGTTACGCTCAATTCTTCGTTCGCCGACTCTCCAAGCGTTCTAAGTATACAAGCGCTCATTCTTTCGAAGAATGGCCAAAATCCCTCGTACGTCACGACGAAGTAGTGAGTTCAATCCAAAACGGACGCTACATTTCCAAAAAGTACTTATGGGCCCAAAACGGACAACGTGTGCAAAAGTTACGCTCAGTTCTTTGTACGCCAACAATCCATGCGTTCCAAATATGCAAGTGCTAATTCTTTTGAAAAATGGCCGAAATCCCTCAAACGTCACGACGAAGTGGTGAGTTCAATCCAAAACGGTCGCTACATTTCCAAAAAGTTCTTATGGGCCCAAAGCGGACACCGTTTGCAAAAGTTACGCTCAATTCTTCGTCCGCCGACTCTCCAAGCGTTCTAAGTATACAAGCGCTCATTCTTTCGAAGAATGGCCAAAATCCCTCGTACGTCACGACGAAGTAGTGAGTTCAATCCAAAACGGTCGCTACATTTCCAAAAAGTACTTATGGACCCAAAACGGACGCTGTTTGCAAAAGTTACGCTCAATTCTTCGTACTCCGACAATCCAAGCGTTCCAAATATGCAAGTACTCATTCTTTCGAAAAATGGCCGAAATCCCTCATACGTCACGATGAAGTGGTGAGTTCAATCCGAAACGGTCGCTACATTTCCAAAAAGTTCTTATGGGCCCAAAGCGGACATCGTGTGCAAAAGTTACGCTCAATTCTTCGTCCGCCGACTCTCCAAGTGTTCTAAGTATACAAGCGCTCATTCTTTCGAAGAATGGCCAGAATCCCTCGTACGTCATGATGAAGTAGTGAGTTTAATCCAAAACCGTTGCTACATTTCCAAAAAGTACTTATGGGCCCAAAGCGGACACCGTGTGCAAAAGTTATGCTCAATTCTTCGTCCGTCGACTCTCTAAGCGTTCTAAATATACAAGCGCTCATTCTTTCGAAGAATGGCCAGAATCCCTCGTACGTCATGATGAAGTAGTGAGTTTAATCCAAAACCGTTGCTACATTTCCAAAAAGTACTTATGGGCCCAAAGCGGACACCGTGTGCAAAAGTTATGCTCAATTCTTCGTCCGTCGACTCTCTAAGCGTTCTAAATATACAAGCGCTCATTCTTTCGAAGAATGGCCAGAATCCCTCGTACGTCATGATGAAGTAGTGAGTTTAATCCAAAACCGTTGCTACATTTCCAAAAAGTACTTATGGGCCCAAAGCGGACACCGTGTGCAAAAGTTATGCTCAATTCTTCGTCCGTCGACTCTCTAAGCGTTCTAAATATACAAGCGCTCATTCTTTCGAAGAATGGCCAGAATCCCTCGTACGTCATGATGAAGTAGTGAGTTTAATCCAAAACCGTTGCTACATTTCCAAAAAGTACTTATGGGCCCAAAGCGGACACCGTGTGCAAAAGTTATGCTCAATTCTTCGTCCGTCGACTCTCTAAGCGTTCTAAATATACAAGCGCTCATTCTTTCGAAGAATGGCCAGAATCCCTCGTACGTCATGATGAAGTAGTGAGTTTAATCCAAAACCGTTGCTACATTTCCAAAAAGTACTTATGGGCCCAAAGCGGACACCGTGTGCAAAAGTTATGCTCAATTCTTCGTCCGTCGACTCTCTAAGCGTTCTAAATATACAAGCGCTCATTCTTTCGAAGAATGGCCAGAATCCCTCGTACGTCATGATGAAGTAGTGAGTTTAATCCAAAACCGTTGCTACATTTCCAAAAAGTACTTATGGGCCCAAAGCGGACACCGTGTGCAAAAGTTATGCTCAATTCTTCGTCCGTCGACTCTCTAAGCGTTCTAAATATACAAGCGCTCATTCTTTCGAAGAATGGCCAGAATCCCTCGTACGTCATGATGAAGTAGTGAGTTTAATCCAAAACCGTTGCTACATTTCCAAAAAGTACTTATGGGCCCAAAGCGGACACCGTGTGCAAAAGTTATGCTCAATTCTTCGTCCGTCGACTCTCTAAGCGTTCTAAATATACAAGCGCTCATTCTTTCGAAGAATGGCCAGAATCCCTCGTACGTCATGATGAAGTAGTGAGTTTAATCCAAAACCGTTGCTACATTTCCAAAAAGTACTTATGGGCCCAAAGCGGACACCGTGTGCAAAAGTTATGCTCAATTCTTCGTCCGTCGACTCTCTAAGCGTTCTAAATATACAAGCGCTCATTCTTTCGAAGAATGGCCAGAATCCCTCGTACGTCATGATGAAGTAGTGAGTTTAATCCAAAACCGTTGCTACATTTCCAAAAAGTACTTATGGGCCCAAAGCGGACACCGTGTGCAAAAGTTATGCTCAATTCTTCGTCCGTCGACTCTCTAAGCGTTCTAAATATACAAGCGCTCATTCTTTCGAAGAATGGCCAGAATCCCTCGTACGTCATGATGAAGTAGTGAGTTTAATCCAAAACCGTTGCTACATTTCCAAAAAGTACTTATGGGCCCAAAGCGGACACCGTGTGCAAAAGTTATGCTCAATTCTTCGTCCGTCGACTCTCTAAGCGTTCTAAATATACAAGCGCTCATTCTTTCGAAGAATGGCCAGAATCCCTCGTACGTCATGATGAAGTAGTGAGTTTAATCCAAAACCGTTGCTACATTTCCAAAAAGTACTTATGGGCCCAAAGCGGACACCGTGTGCAAAAGTTATGCTCAATTCTTCGTCCGTCGACTCTCTAAGCGTTCTAAATATACAAGCGCTCATTCTTTCGAAGAATGGCCAGAATCCCTCGTACGTCATGATGAAGTAGTGAGTTTAATCCAAAACCGTTGCTACATTTCCAAAAAGTACTTATGGGCCCAAAGCGGACACCGTGTGCAAAAGTTATGCTCAATTCTTCGTCCGTCGACTCTCTAAGCGTTCTAAATATACAAGCGCTCATTCTTTCGAAGAATGGCCAGAATCCCTCGTACGTCATGATGAAGTAGTGAGTTTAATCCAAAACCGTTGCTACATTTCCAAAAAGTACTTATGGGCCCAAAGCGGACACCGTGTGCAAAAGTTACGCTCAATTCTTCGTCCGCCGACTCTCCAAGTGTTCTAAGTATACAAGCGCTCATTCTTTCGAAGAATGGCCAAAATCCCTCGTACGTCATGATGAAGTAGTGAGTTTAATCCAAAACAGTTGCTACATTTCCAAAAAGTACTTATGGGCCCAAAACGGACACCATGTGCAAAAGTTACACTCAATTCTTCGTCCTCCGACTCTCCAACCATTCTAAGTATACAGGCGTTCATTCTTTTGAAGAATGGCCAAAATCCCTCCTACGTCATGACGAAGCAGTGAGTTCAATCCAAAACGGTCGCTACATTTCCAAAAAGTACTTATGGGCCCAAAACGGACAACGTGTGCAAAAGTCACGCTCAGTTTTTCGTACGCCGACAATCCATGCGTTCCAAATATGCAAGTGCCAATTCTTTCGAAAAATGGCCGAAATCCCTCATACGTCACGACGAAGTGGTGAGTTCAATCCGAAACGGTCGCTACATTTCCAAAAAGTTCTTATGGGCCCAAAGCGGACACCGTGTGCAAAAGTTACCTCAATTCTTCGTCCGCCGACTCTCCAAGTGTTCTAAGTATACAAGCGCTCATTCTTTCGAAGAATGGCTAAAATCCCTCGTACGTCATGATGAAGTAGTGAGTTTAATCCAAAATAGTCGCTACATTTCCAAAACGTACTTATGGCCCCAAAACGGACACCGTGTGCAAAAGTTACACTCAATTCTTCGTCCTCCGACTCTCCAACCATTCTAAGTATACAAGCGTTCATTCTTTCAAAGGATGGCCAAAATCCATCCTACGTCATAACGAAGCAGTGAGTTCAATCCAAAACGGTCGCTACATTTCCAAAAAGTACTTACGGTCCCAAAACGGACAACGTGTGCAAAAGTTACGCTCAGTTTTTCGTACGCCGACAATACATGCGTTCCAAATATGCAAGTGCTAATTCTTTCGAAAAATGGCCGAAATCCCTCATACGTCACGACGAAGTGGTGAGTTCAATCCAAAACGGTCGCTACATTTCCAAAAAGAACTTATGGGCCCAAAGCGGACACCGTGTGCAAAAGTTACGCTCAATTCTTCGTCCGTCGACTCTCCAAGCGTTCTAAATATACAAGCGCTCATTCTTTCGAAGAATGGCCAAAATCCCTCGTACGTCCCGACAAAGTTGTGAGTTCAATCCAAAACGGTCGCTACATTTCCAAAAAGTCCTTATGGACCCAAAACGGACACCGTGTGCAAAAGTTACGCTCAATTCTTCGTACTCCGAAAATCCAAGCGTTCCAAATATTTAAGTGCTCATTCTTTCGAAAAATTGTCGAAATGCCTCATACGTCATGACGAAGTGGTGAGTTTAATCCAAAACTGTTGCTACATTTCCAAAAAGTTCTTATGGGCCCAAAGCGAACACCGTGTGCAAAAGTTACGCTCAATTCTTCGTCCGCCGACTCTCCAAGCGTTCTAAGTATACAAGCGCTCATTATTTCGAAGAATGGCCAAAATCCCTCGTACATCACGACGAAGTAGTGAATTCAATCCAAAACGGTCGCTACATTTCCAAAAAGTACTTATGGGCCCAAAACGGACACTGTTTGCAAAAGTTACGCTAAATTCTTCGTACTCCGACAATCCAAGCGTTCCAAATATGCAAGTACTCATTCTTTCAAAAAATGGCCGAAATCCCTCATACGTCACGACGAAGTGGTGAGTTCACTCCGAAACGGTCGCTACATTTCCAAAAAGTTCTTATGGGCCCAAAGCGGACACCGTGTGCAAAAGTTACGCTCAATTCTTCGTCCGTCGACTCTCCAAGCGTTCTAAGTATACAAGCGCTCATTCTTTCGAAGAATGGCCAAAATCCCTTGTACGTCACGATGAAGTAGTGAGTTCAATCCAAAACGGTCGCTACATTTCCAAAAAGTACTTCTGGGCCCAAAACGGATACCGAGTTTAAAAGTTACGCTCAATTCTTCGTACGCCGGCAATCCAAGCGTTCCAAATATGCAAGTGCTCATTCTTACGAAAAATGGCTGAAATTCCTCATACGTCATGACGAAGTGGTGAGTTCAATCCAAAACGGTTGCTACATTTCCAAAATGCTCTTATGGGCCCAAAGCGGACACCGTGTGCAAAAGTTACGCTCAATTCTTCGTCCGCCGACTCTCCAAGCGTTCATTCTTTCGAAGAATGGCCAAAATCCCTCGTACATCACGACAAAGTCATGAGTTCAATCCAAAACGGTCGCTCCATTTCCAAAAAGTACTTATGGGCCCAAAACAGACAACGTCTGTAAAAGTTGCGCTCAATTCTTCGTACGCCGACAATCCAAGCGTTCCAAATATGCAAGTGCTCATTCTTTCGAAAAATGGCCAAAATCCCTCATACGTCACGACGAAGTGGTGAGTTCAATCCAAAACGGTCGCTACATTTCCAAAAAGTTCTTATGGGCCAAAAGCGGACACCGTGTGCAAAAGTTACGCTCAATTCTTCGTCCACCGACTCTCCAAGCGTTCTAAGTATACAAGCGCTCATTCTTTTGAAGAATGGCCGAAATCCTTTGTACGTCACGATGAAGTAGTGAGTTCAATCCAAAACGGTCGCTACATTTCCAAAAAGTAGTTATGGGCCTAAAACGGACACCGTGTGCAAAAGTTATGCTCAATTCTTCGTACGCCGACAATCCAAGCGTTCCAAATATGCAAGTGCTCATTCTTTTGAAAAATGGCTGAAATCCCTCATACGTCACGACGAAGTGGTGAGTTCAATCCAAAACGGTCGCTACATTTTCAAAAAGTTCTCATGCGCACAAAGCGGACACCGTGTGCAAAAGTTACGCTCAATTCTTCGTCCGCCGACTCTCCAGGCGTTCTAAGTATACAAGCGCTCATTCTTTCGAAGACTGGCCAAAATCCCCCGTACGTCATGACGAAGTAGTGAGTTCAATCCAAAACGGTCGCTACATTTCCAAAAAGTACTTATGGGCCCAAAACGGACACTGTTTGCAAAAGTTACGCTCAATTCTTCATACGCCGACAATCCAAGCGTTCGAAATACGCATGTACTTTCTTTCGAAAAATGGCCGAAATCCCTCATACGTCACGACGAAGTCGTGAGTTCAATCCAAAACGGTCGCTACATTTCCAAAAAGTTCTTATGGGCCCAAAGCGGACACCGTGTGCAAAAGTTACGCTCAATTCTTCGTCCGTCGACCCTCCAAGCGTTCTAAGTATACAAGCACTCATTATTTCGAAGAATGGCCAAAATCCTTTGTACGTCACGATGAAGTAGTGAGTTCAATCAAAAACGGTCGCTACATTTCCAAAAAGTACTTATGGGCCTAAAACGGACATCGTGTGCAAAAGTTACGCTCAATTCTTCGTACGCCGACAATCCAAGCGTTCCAAATATGCAAGTGCTCATTCTTTTGAAAAATGGCTGAAATCCCTCATACGTCACGACGAAGTGGTGAGTTCAATCTAAAACAGTCGCTACATTTCCAAAAAGTTCTTATGGGCCCAAAGCGGACACCGTATGCAAAAGTTACGCTCAATTCTTCGTCCGCCGACCCTCCAAGCGTTCTAAGTATACAAGCACTCATTGTTTCGAAGAATGGCCAAAATCCCTCGTACGTCACGATGAAGTTGTGAGTTCAATCCAAAACGGTCCCTACATTTCCAAAAAGTACTTAAGGGCCCAAAATGGACAACGTGCGCAAAAGTTTTGCTCAATTCTTCGTACCCCGACAATCCATGCGTTCCAAATATGCAAGTGCTCATTCTTTCGAAAAATTGCTGAAATCCCTCATACGTCACGATGAAGTGGTGAGTTCAATCCAAAATGGTCGCTACATTTCCAAAAAGTTCTTATGGGCCCAAAGCGGACACCGTGTGCAAAAGTTACACTCAATTCTTCGTCCGCCGACTCTCCAAGCGTTCTAAGTATAAAAGCTCTCATTCTTTCGAAGAATGGCCAAAATCCCTCGTACTTCACGACGAAGTAGTGAGTTTAACCCAAAACGGTCGCTACATTTCCAAAAAGTACTTATGGACCCAAAACGGACACCGTGTACAAAAGTTACGCTCAATGCCTCGTCCGTCGACTCTCCAATCGTTCTAAGTATACAAGCGCTCATTCTTTTGAAGAATGGCCAAAATCTCTCGTACGTCATGACTAAGTAGTGAGTTCAATCGAAAACGGTCGCTACATTTCCAAAACGTACTTATGTGCCTAAAACGGACACCGTGTGCAAGTTACGCTCAATTCTTCGTACGCCGACAATCCAAGCGTTCCAAATATGCAAGTGCTCATTCTTTTGAAAAATGGCTGAAATCCCTCATACGTCACGACGAAGTGGTGAGTTCAATCTAAAACAGTCGCTACATTTCCAAAAAGTTCTTATGGGCCCAAAGCGGACACCGTATGCAAAAGTTACGCTCAATTCTTCGTCCGCCGACCCTCCAAGCGTTCTAAGTATACAAGCACTCATTGTTTCGAAGAATGGCCAAAATCCCTCGTACGTCACGACGAAGTTGTGAGTTCAATCCAAAACGGTCACTACATTTCCAAAAAGTACTTATGGGCCCAAAATGGACAACGTGCGCAAAAGTTATGCTCAATTCTTCGTACCCCGACAATCCATGCGTTCCAAATATGCAAGTGCTAATTCTTTCGAAAAAATTGCTGAAATCCCTCATACGTCACGATGAAGTGGTGAGTTCAATCCAAAATGGTCGCTACATTTCCAAAAAGTTCTTATGGGCCCAAAGCGGACACCGTGTGCAAAAGTTACACTCAATTCTTCGTCCGCCGACTCTCCAAGCTTTCTAAGTATAAAAGCTCTCATTCTTTCGAAGAATGGCCAAAATCCCTCGTACTTCACGACGAAGTAGTGAGTTTAATCCAAAACGGTCGCTACATTTCCAAAAAGTACTTATGGACCCAAAACGGACACCGTGTACAAAAGTTACGCTCAATGCCTCGTCCGTCGACTCTCCAATCGTTCTAAGAATACAAGCGCTCATTCTTTTGAAGAATGGCCAAAATCTCTCGTACGTCATGACTAAGTAGTGAGTTCAATCCAAAACGGTCGCTACATTTCCAAAACGTACTTATGTGCCTAAAACGGACACCGTGTGCAAAAGTTACGCTCAATTCTTCGTACACCGACAATCCAAGCGTTCCAAATATGCAAGTGCTCATTCGTTCGAAAAATGGCCAAAATCCTTCTTACGTCACGACGAAGTGGTGAGTTCAATCCAAAACGGTCGCTACATTTCCAAAAAGTTCTTATGGGCCCAAAGCGGACACCGTGTGCAAAAGTTACGCTCAATACTTCGTCCTCCGACTCTCCAACCGTTCTAAGTATACAAGCGTTCATTCTTTCGAAGAATGGCCAAAATCCCTCGTACGTCACGACGAAGTAGTGAGTTCAATTCAAAACGATCGCTACATTTCCAAAAAGTTCTTACGGGCCCAAAGCGGACGCCGTGTGCAAAAGTTACGCTCAATTCTTCGTCCACCGACTCTCCAAGCGTTCTAAGTATACAAACGCTCATTCTTTCGAAGAATGGCCAAAATCCCCCGTACGTCACGATGAAGTAGTGAGTTCAATCCAAAACGGTCGCTACATTTCCAAAAAGTACTTATGGGCCCAAAACGGACACGGTTTGCAAAAGTTACGCTCAATTCTTCGTACGCCGACAACCCAAGCGTTCGAAATATGCAAGTACTCATTCTTTCGAAAAATGGCCGAAATCCCTCATACGTCATGACGATGTAGTGAGTTCAATCCAAAACGGTCGCTATATTTCCAAAAAGTTCTTATGGGCCCAAAGCGGACACCGTGTGCAAAAGTTACGCTCAATTCTTCTTCCGCCGACTCTCCAAGCGTTCTAAGTATAAAAGCGCTCAATCCTTCGAAGAATGGCCAAAATACCTCGTACGTCACGATGAAGTAGTGAGTCCAATCCAAAACGGTCGCTACATTTCCACAAAGTACTTATGGGCCTAAAACGGACACTGTTTTTGCAAAAGTTACCTCAATTCTTCGTACGCCGACAATCCAAGCGTTCCACATATGCAAGCGTTCATTCTTTCGAAAAATGGCCAAAATCCCTCATATGTCACGACGAAGTGGTGAGTTCAATCAAAAACGATCGCTACATTTCCAAAAAGTTCTTATGGGCCCAAAGCGGACGCCTTGTGCAAAAGTTACGCTCAATTCTTCGTCCATCGACTCTCCAAGCGTTCTAATTATATAAGCGCTCATTCTTTCGAAGAATGGCCAAAATACCTCGTACGTCACGACGAAGTAGTGAGTCCAATCCAAAACGGTCGCTACATTTCCAAAAAGTACTTATGGGCCCAAAATGGACACTGTTTTTGCAAAAGTTACCTCAATTCTTCGTCCGCCGACAATCCAAGTGTTCCACATATGCAAGCGCTCATTCTTTCGAAGAATGGCCAAAATCCCTCATATGTCACGACGAAGTGGTGAGTTCAATCCAAAACGATCGCTACATTTCCAAAAAGTTCTTATGGGCCCAAAGCGTACGCCTTGTGCAAAAGTTACGCTCAATTCTTCGTCCATCGACTCTCCAAGCGTTCTAAGTATACAAGCGCTCATTCTTTCGAAGAATGGCCAAAATCCCTCGTACGTCACGACGAAGTTGTGAGCTCAATCCAAAACGGACGCTAAATTTCCAAAAAGTACTTATGGGCCCAAAACGGACAACGTGTACAAAAGTTACGCTCAATTCTTCGTACACCGACAATCCAAGCGTTCCAAATATGCAAGTGCTCATTCTTTCGAAGAATGGCCGAAATCCCTCGTACGTCACGACGAAGTAGAGAGTTTAATCCAAAATGGTGGCTACATTTCCAAAAAGTACATATGGACCAAAAACGGACACCGTGTGCAAAAGTTACACTCAATTCTTCGTCCTCCGACTCTCCAACCGTTCTAAGTGTACAAGCGTTCATTCTTTCGAAGAATGGCCTAAATCCCTCCTACGTCATGACGAAGTAGTGAGATCAATCCAAAACGGTCGCTAAATTTCCAAAAAGTTCTTATGGGCCCAAAGCGGACGCCGTGTGCAAAAGTTACGCTCAATTCTTCGTCCGTCGACTCTCCAAGCGTTCTAAATATACAAGCGCTCATTCTTTCGAAGAATGGCCAAAATCCCACGTACGTCCCGACAAAGTTGTGAGTTCAATCCAAAACGGTCGCTACATTTCCAAAAAGTCCTTATGGGCCCAAAACGGACACCGTGTGCAAAAGTTACGCTCAATTCTTCGTACTCCGAAAATCCAAGCGTTCCAAATATGCAAGTACTCATTCTTTCGAAGAATGGCCAAAATCCCTCGTTCGTCACGACGAAGTAGTGAGTTCAATCCAAAATGGTCACTACATTTCCAAAAAGTACTTATGGGCCCAAAGCGGACACCGTGTGCCAAAGTTACGCTCAATTCTTCGTCCACCGACTCTCCCAGCGTTCTAAGTATACAAGCGTTCATTCTTTCGAAGAATGGCCAAAATCCCTCGTACGTCACGACGAAGTAGTGAGTTCAATCCAAAATGGTCGCTGTATTTCCAAAAAGTACTCATGGGCCCAAAATGGACACTGTTTGCAAAAGTTACGCTCAATTCTTCGTTCGCCGACAATCCAAGCGTTCGAAATATGCGGGTACTCATTCTTTCGAAAAATGGCCGAAATCCCTCATACGTCACGACGAAGTGGTGAGTTCAATCCAAAACGGTTGCAAGATTTCCAAAAAGTTCTTATGGGCCCAAAGCGGACACCGTGTGCAGAAGTTACGCTCAATTCCTCGTCTGTCGACTCTCCAAGCGTTCTAAGTATACAAGCGCTCATTCTTTTGAAGAATGGACAAAATCCCTCGTATGTCCTGACGAAGTAGTGTGTTCAATCCAAAACGGTCGCTACATTTCCGAAAAGTACTTATGGGCCCAAAACGGACAACGTGTGCAAAAGTTGCGCTCAATTCTTCGTACGCCGACAATCCAAGCGTTCCAAATATGCAAGTGCTCATTCTTTCAAAAAATGGCTGAAATCCCTCATACGTCACGATGAAGCGGTGAGTTCAATCCAAAATGGTCCCTACATTTCCATAAGTACTTATGGGCCCAAAGCGGACACCGTGTGCAAAAGTTACGCTCAATTCTTCGTACGCCGACAATCCAAGCGTTCCAAATATGCAAGTGCCCATTTATCGAAAAATGACCAAAATCCTTCATACGTCACGACGAAGTGGTGAGTTCAATCCAAAATGGTCGCTGCATTTCCAAAAAGTACTTATGGGACCAAAATGGACACTGTTTGCAAAAGTTACGCTCAATTTTTCGTACGCCGACAATCCAAGCGTTCCAAATATGCAAGTACTCATTCTTTTGAAAAATGGCCGAAATCCCTCATACGTCACGACGAAGTGGTGAGTTCAATCCAAAACGGTTGCTACATTTCCAAAAAGTACTTATAGGCCCAAAACGGACAACATTTGCAAAAGTTATGCTCAATTCTTCGTACGCCGACAATCCAAGCATTCCAACTATGCAAGTGCTCATTCTTTCGAAAAATGGCTGAAATCTCTCATACGTCACGACGAAGTGGTGAGTTCAATCCAAAACGGTCCCTACATTTCCAAAAAGTACTTATGGGCCCAAAGCGGACACCGTGTGCAAAAGTTACGCTCAATTCTTCGTACGCCGACAATCCAAGCGTTCCAAATATGCAAGTGCTCATTCTTTCGAAAAATGGCTGAAATCTCTCATACGTCACGACGAAGTGGTGAGTTCATTCCAAAACGGTCCCTACATTTCCAAAAAGTACTTATGGGCCCAAAGCGGACCCCGTGTGCAAAAGTTACCCTCAATTCTTCGTATGTCGACAACCCAAGCGTTCCAAATATGCAAGTGCTCATTCTTTCGAAAAATGGCTGAAATCTCTCATACGTCACGACGAAGTGGTGAGTTCATTCCAAAACGGTCCCTACATTTCCAAAAAGTACTTATGGGCCCAAAGCGGACACCGTGTGCAAAAGTTACGCTCAATTCTTCGTATGTCGACAATCCAAGCGTTCCAAATATGCAAGTGCTCATTTATCGAAAAATGACCAAAATCCTTCATACGTCATGACGAAGTGGTGAGTTCATCCAAAATGGTCGCTACATTTCCAAAAAGTACTTATGGGCCCAAAACGGACACTATTTGCAAAAGTTACGCTCAATTCTTCGTACGCCGACAATCCAAGCGTTCCAAATGTGCAAGTGCTCATTCATTCGAAAAATGGCTGAAATCCCTCATACGTCACGACGAAGTGGTGAGTTCAATCCAAAACGGTCGCTACATTTCCAAAAAGTTCTTATGGGCCCAAAGCGGCCACCGTGTGCAAAAGTTATGCTCAATTCTTCGTCCGCCGACTCTCCAAGCGTTCTAAGTATACAAGCGCTCATTCTTTCGAAGAATGGCCAAAATCCCTCGTAGGTCAGGATGAAGTAGTGAGTTTAATCCAAAACGATCGCTACATTTCCAAAAAGTACTTATAGGCCCAAAACGGACACCGTGTGCAAAAGTTACGCTCAATTCTTCGTACGCCGACTCTCCAAGCGTTCTAAGTATAAAAGTGCTCATTCTTTCGAAGAATGACCAAAATCCCTCGTACGTCATGATGAAGTAGTGAGTTCAATCCAAAACAGTCGCTACATTTCCAAAACGTACTTATGGGCCAAAAACGGACACCGTGTGCAAAAGTTAAGCTCAATTCTTCGTACGCCGACAATCCAAGCGTTCCAAATATGCAAGTGCTCATTTATCGAAAAATGACCAAAATCCTTTATACGTCACGACGAAGTGGTGAGTTCATCCAAAATGGTCGATACATTTCCAAAAAGTACTTATGGGCCCAAAACGGACACTGTTTGCAAAAGTTACGCTCAATTCTTCGTACGCCGACAATCCAAGCGTTCCAAATGTGCAAGTGCTCATTCATTTGAAAAATGGCCAAAATCCCTCATACGTCACGACGAAGTGGTGAGTTCAATATAAAACGGTCGCTACATTTCCAAAAAGTTCTTATGGGCCCAAAGCGGACACCGTGTGCAAAAGTTACGCTCAATTCTTCGTCCGCCGACTATCCAAGCGTTCTAAGTATACAAGCGCTCATTCTTTCGAAGAATGGCCAAAATCCCTCGTAGGTCAGGACGAAGTAGTGAGTTTAATCCAAAACGATCGCTACATTTCCAAAAAGTACTTATGGGCCCAAAATGGACACCGTGTACAAAAGTTACGCTCAATTCCTCGTACGCCGACTCTCCAAGCGTTCTAAGTATAAAAGCGCTCATTCATTCGAAGAATGACCAAAATCCCTCGTACATCATGACGAAGTAGTGAGTTCAATCCAAAACAGTCGCTACATTTCCAAAACGTACTTATGGGCCCAAAACGGACACCGTGTGCAAAAGTTATGCTCAATTCTTCGTACGCCGACAATCCAAGCGTTCCAAATATGCAAGTGCTCATTCTTTCGAAAAATGGCGAAAATCCCTCGTACGTCACGACGAAGTAGTGAGTTCAATCCAAAACGGTCGCTACATTTCCAAAAAGTACTTTTGGGCCCAAAGCGGACACCGTGTACAAAAGTTACGCTCAATTCTTCGTACGTCGACAATCCAAGCGTTCCAAATATGCAAGTGCTCATTTATCGAAAAATAACAAAAATCCTTCATACGTCACGACGAATGGTGAGTTCATCCAAAATGGTCGCTACATTTCTAAAAAGTACTTATGGGCCCAAAACGGACACTGTTTGCAAAAGTTACGCTCAATTCTTCGTACGCCGACAATCCAAGCGTTCCAAATATGCCAGAGCTCATTCTTTTGAAAAATGGCCGAAATCCCTCATACGTCACAATGAAGTGGTGAGTTCAATCCAAAACGGTCGCTACATTTCCAAAAAGTTCTTATGGAGCGGACACCGTGTGCAAAAGTTACGCTCAATTCTTCGTCCGCCGACTATCCAAGCGTTCTAAGTATACAAGCGCTCATTCTTTCGAAGAATGGCCAAAATCCCTCGTAGGTAAGGACGAAGTAGTGAGTTTAATCCAAAACGATCGCTACATTTTCAAAAAGTACTTATGGGCCCAAAAACGGACACCGTGTACAAAAGTTACGCTCAATTCCTCGTACGCCGACTCTCCAAGCGTTCTAAGTATAAAAGCGCTCATTCTTTCGAAGAATGACCAAAATCCCTCGTACGTCATGACGAAGTAGTGAGTTCAATCCAAAACGGTCGCTACATTTCCAAAACGTACTTATGGGCCCAAAACGGACACCGTGTGCAAAAGTTATGCTCAATTCTTCGTACGCCGACAATCCAAGCGTTCCAAATATGCAAGTGCTCATTCTTTCGAAAAATGGCTGAAATCCCTCGTACGTCACGACGAAGTAGTGAGTTCAATCCAAAACGGTCGCTACATTTCCAAAAAGTACTTATGGGCCCAAAGTGGACACCGTGTACAAAAGTTATGGTCAATTCTTCGTACGTCGACAATCCAAGCGTTCCAAATATGCAAGTGCTCATTTATCGAAAAATGACCAAAATCCTTCATACGTCACGACGAATGGTGAGTTCATCCAAAATGGTCGCTACATTTCCCAAAAGTACTTATGGGCCCAAAACGGACACTGTTTACAAAAGTTACGCTCAATTCTTCGTACGCCGACAATCCAAGCGTTCCAAATATGCCAGAGCTCATTCTTTCGAAAAATGGCCGAAATCCCTCATACGTCAAGACGAAGTGGTGAGTTCAATCCGAAACGGTCGCTACATTTCCAAAAAGTACTTATGGGCCCAAAACAGACACCGCGTGCAAAAGTTACTCTCAATTCTTCGTCCGTCGACTCTCCAGGCTTTCTAAATATGCAAGTGCTCATTCTTTCGAAAAATGGCCAAAATTCCTTGTACGTCACGACGAAGTGGTGAGTTCAATCCAAAACGGTCGCCTCATTTCAAAAAAGTACTTATGGGCCCAAAACGGTCACCGTGGTCAGGACGAAGTAGTGAGTTTAATCCAAAACGGTCGCTAAATTTCCAAAAAGTACTTATGGGCCCAAAACGGACACCGTGTGCAAAAGTTACGCTCAATTCCTCGTACGCCGACTCTCCAAGCGTTCTAAGTATACAAGCGCTCATTCTTTCGAAGAATGACCAAAATCCCTCGTACGTCATGACGAAGTAGTGAGTTCAATCCAAAACGGTTGCTACATTTCCAAAACGTATTTATGGGCCCAAAACGGACACCATGTGCAAAAGTTATGCTCAATTCTTCGTACGCCGACAATCCAAGCGTTCCAAATATGCAAGTGCTCATTCTTTCGAAAAATGGCTAAAATCCCTCGTACGTCGCGACGAAGTGGTGAGTTCAATCCGAAACGGTCGCTACATTTCCCAAAAGTACTTATGGGCCCAACACGGACACCGTGTGCAAAAGTTATGCTCAATTCTTCGTACGCCGACTCTCCAAGCGTCCTAAATATGCAAGTGCTCATTCTTTCGAAAAATGGCTAAAATCCCTCGTACGTCGCGACGAAGTGGTGAGTTCAATCCGAAACGGTCGCTACATTTCCGAGCGTTCCAAATATAAAAGTGCTCATTCTTTTGAAAAATGGCCAAAATCCCTCGTACGTCGCGACGAAGTGGTGAGTTCAATCCAAAACTGTCGCAACATTTTCAAAAACTACTTATGGGCCCGAAATGGACACCGTGTGCAAAAGTTAAGCTCAATTCTTTGTACGCTGACTCTACAAGCGTTCCAAATATTCAAGTGCTCATTCTTTCAAAAACTGGCCAAAATCCCTCGTACGTCACGAAGAAGTGGTGAGTTCAATCCAAAATGGTCGCTACATTACCAAAAAGTACTTATGGGTCCAAAACGGACACCATGTGCAAAAGTTAAGCTCAATTCTTCGTACGCCGACTCTCCGAGCGTTCCAAATACGCAAGTGCTCATTCATTCGAAAAATGGCCAAAAACCCTCGTACGTCACGATGAAGTGGTGAGTTCAATCCAAAACGGTCGCTACATTTCCAAAAAGTACTTATGGGCCCAAAACGGACACCGTGTGCAAAAGTTAAGCTCAATTCTTCGTCCGCCGACTCTCCAAGCGTTCCAAATATGCAAGTGCTCATTCTTTTGAAAACTGGCCAAAATCTCTCGTACGTCACGATGAAGTGGTGAGTTCAATCCAAAACGGTCGCTACATTTCCAAAAAGTACTTATGGGCCCAAAATGGACACCGTGTGCAAAAGTTAAGCTCAATTCTTCGTCCGCCGACTCTCCAAGCGTTCCAAATATGCAAGTGCTCATTCATTCGAAAAATGGCCAAAATCCCTCGTACGTCACGATGAAGAGGTGAGTTCAATCCAAAATGGTCGCTTCATTTCCAAAAAGTGCTTATGGGCCCAAAACGGACACCGTGTGCAAAAGTTACGCTCAATTCTTCGTCCGTCGACTCTCCAAGCGTTCTAAATATGCAAGTGCACTTTCCTTCGAAAAATGGCCAAAATCCCTCGTACGTCACGATGAAGAGGTGAGTTCAATCCAAAATGGTCGCTTCATTTCCAAAAAGTACTTATGGGCCCAAAACGGACACCGTGTGCAAAAGTTACGCTCATTCTTCATACGTCACGACGAAGAGGTGAGTTCAATCCAAAACGACACCGTGTCCAAAAGTTACACTCAATTCTTCGTCCGCCGACTCTCCAAGCGTTCTAAATATGCAAGTGCTCATTCTTTAGAAAAATCCCCAAAAGCCCTCATACGTCATGACGAAGTGGTGAGTTCAATCCAAAACGGTCGCTACATTTCCAAAAAGTACTTATGGGCCCAAAACGGACACCGTGTGCAAAAGTTACGCTCAATTATTAGTACGCCGACTCTCCAAGCGTTCCAAATATGCAAGTGCTCATTCTAACGAAAAATGGCCAAAATCCCTCGTACATCACGACGAAGTGGTGAGTTCAATCCAAAACGGTCGCTACATTTCCAAAAAGTACTTATGGGCCCAAAACGGACACCGTGTGCAAAAGTTACGCTCAATTCTTCGTCCGTCGACTCTCCAAGCGTTCTAAATATGCAAGTGCTCATTCTTTTGAAAAATGGCCAAAATCCCTCGTACGTCGCGGCGAAGTGGTGAGTTCAATCTAAAACGGTCGCTACATTTCCAAAAAGTACTTATGGGCCCAAAACGGACACCGTGTGCAAAAGTTACGCTCAATTCTTCGTCCGCCAACTCTCCAAGCGTTCTAAATATGCAAGTGCTCATTCATTCGGAAAATGGCCAAAATCCCTCGTACGTCTCGACGAAGTGGTGAGTTCAATCCAAAACGGTCACTATATTTCAAAAAAGTACTTATGGGCCCAAAACGGACACCGTGTGCAAAAGTTACGCTCAATTCTTCGTACACTGACTCTCCAAGCGTTCCAAATATGCAAGTGCTAATTCTTTCGAAAAATGGCCAAAATCCCTCGTACGTCACGACGAAGTGGTTAGTTCAATCCAAAACGATCGCTACATTTCCTAAAAGTACTTATGGGCTCGAAATGGACTCCGTGCGCAAAAGTTAAGCTCAATTCTTCATACGCCGACTCTCCAAGCGTCCTAAATATGCAAGTGCACTTTCCTTCGAAAAATGGCCAAAATCCCTCTTATGTCATGATGAAGTGGTGAGTTCAATCCAAAACGGTCGCTACATTTCCAAAAAGAACTTATGGGCCCAAAACGGATATCGTGTTCAAAAGTTAAGCTCAATTCTTCGTACGCCGACTCTCCGAGCGTTCCAAATATGCCAGTGCTCATTCTTTCGAAAAATGGCCAAAATCCCTCGTAGGTTACGACGAAGTGGTGAGTTCAATCCAAAACGGTCCCTACATTTCCAAAGAGTACTTACGGGCCCAAAGCGGACACCGTGTGCAAAAGTTACGCTCAATTCTTCGTACGCCGACAATCCAAGCGTTCCAAATATGCAAGTGCTCATTTATTGAAAAATGACCAACATCCTTCATACGTCACGACGAAGTGGTGAGTTCAATCCAAAACGGTCGCTACATTTCCAAAAAGTACTTATGGGCCCAAAATGGACAACGTGTGCAAAAGTTACGCTCAATTCTTCGTACGCCGACAATCCAAGCGTTCAAAATATGGAAGTGCTCATTCTTTCGAAAAATGGCTGAAATCCCTCATACGTCACGACGAAGTTGTGAGTTCAATCCAAAACGGTCCCTACATTTCCAAAAGTACATATGGGCCTAAAGCGGACATCGTGTGCAAAAGTTACGCTCAATTCTTCATCCGCCGACTCTCCAAGCGTTCTAAATATACAAGCGCTCATTCTTTCGAAGAATGGCCAAAATCCATCGTAAGTCACGACGAAGTTGTGAGTTCAATCCAGAACGGTCGCTACATTTCCAAGATGTACTTATGGGCCCAAAATGGACACGATTTGCAAAAGTTACGCTCAATTCTTCGTACGCCGACAATCCAAGCGTTCGAAATATGGAAGTGCTCATTCTTTCGAAAAATGGCTGAAGTCCCTCATACGTCACGATGAAGTTGTGAGTTCAATCCAAAACGGTCCCTACATTTCCAAAAGTACATATGGGCCCAAAGCGGACACCGTGTGCAAAAGTTACGCTCAATTCATCGTCCGCCGACTCTCCAAGCGTTCTAAATATACAAGCGCTCATTCTTTCGAAGAATGGCCAAAATCCATCGTAAGTCACGATGAAGTTGTGAGTTCAATCTAAAACGGTCGCTACATTTCCAAGATGTACTTATGGGCCCAAAATGGACACGATTTGCAAAAGTTACGCTCAATTCTTCGTACGCCGACAATCCAAGCGTTCCAAATATGCAAGTACTCATTCTTTCGAAAAATGGCTGAAATACCTCATACTTCATGACGAAGTGGTGAGTTCAATCCAAAACGGTCGCTACATTTCCAAAAAGTTCTTATGTGCCCAAAGCGGACACCGTGTGCAAATGTTACGCACAATTCTTCGTCCGCCGACTCTCCAAGCGTTCTAAGTATACAAGCGCTCATTCTTTCGAAGAATGGCCAAAATCCCTTGTATGTCACAATGAAGTAGCGAGTTCAATCCAAAACGGTCGCTACATTTCCAGAAAGTACTTATGGGACCAAAACGGACACCGTGTACAAAAGTTACGCTCAATTCATCGTACGCTGACAATCCAAGCGTTCCAAATATGCAAATGCTCATTCTTTCAAAAATTGGCCGAAATCCTCATACGTCACGACGAAGTGGTGAGTTCAATCCAAAACGGTCGCTACATTTCCAAAAAGTTCTTATGGGCCCAAAGCGGACACCGTGTGCAAAAGTTACGCTCAATTCTTCGTCTGCCGACTCTCCAAGCGTTATAATTATATAAGCGTTCATTGTTTCGAAGAATGGCGAAAATCCCTCGTACGTCACGATGAAGTAGTGAGTTTAATCCAAAATGGTCGCTACATTTCCAAAAAGTACTTATGGGCCCAAAACGGACACCGTGTGCAAAAATTACGCTCAATTCTCCGTCCGCCGACTGTCCAAGTGTTCTAAGTATAAAAGCGCCCATTCTTTCGAAGAATGGCCAAAATCCCTCGTACATCACGACGATGTAGTGAGTTCAATCCAAAACGGTCGCTACATTTCCAAAAAGTTCTAACGTGCCCAAAGCGGACACCGTGTGCAAAAGTTACACTCAATTCTTCGTACGCCGACAATCAAAACGTTCCAAATATGCAAGTCCTCATTCTTTCGAAAAATGGCAAAAATCCTTCATACGTCACGACGAAGTGGTGAGTTCAATCCAAAACGGTCGCTACATTTCCAAAAAGTACTTACGGGCCCAAAGCGGACACCGTGTGCAAAAGTTACACTCAATTCTTCGTACGCCGACAATCAAAACGTTCCAAATATGCAAGTCCTCATTCTTTCGAAAAATGGCAAAAATCCTTCATACGTCACGACGAAGTGGTGAGTTCAATCCAAAACGGCCGCTACATTTCCAAAAAGTTCTTATAGGCACAAAGCAGACACCGTGTGCAAAAGTTACGCTCAATTCTTCGTCCACCGACTCTCCAAGCGTTCTAAGTATACAAGCGCTCATTCTTTCGAAAAATGCCCCAAATCCCTCGTACGTCATGATGAAGTTGTTTGTTCAATCCAAAACGCTCGCTACATTTCCAAAAAGTTCTTACGGGCCCAAAGCGGACACCGTGTGCAAAAGTTACCCTCAATTCTTCGTCCGCCGACTCTCCAAGCGTTCTAAGTATACAAGCGCTCATTCTTTCGAAAAATGCCCCAAATCCCTCGTACGTCATGATGAAGTTGTTTGTTCAATCCAAAACGCTCGCTACATTTCCAAAAAGTTCTTACGGGCCCAAAGCGGACACCGTGTGCAAAAGTTACCCTCAATTCTTCGTCCGCCGACTCTCCAAGCGTTCTAAGTATACAAGCGCTCATTCTTTCGAAGAATGGCCAACGCTCAATTCTTCGTACGCCGACAATCCAAGCGTTCCAAATATGGAAGTGCTCATTCTTTCGAAAAATGGCTGAAATCCCTCATACGTCACGACGAAGTTGTGAGTTCAATCAAAAACGGTCCCTACATTTTCAAAAAGTACTTATGGGCCCAAAGCGGACACCGTGTGCAAAAGTTACGCTCAATTCTTCGTACGCCGACAATCCAAGCGTTCCAAATATGCAAGTGCTCATTCTTTCGAAAAATGGCCAAAATCCTTCATACGTCACGACGAAGTGGTGAGTTCAATCCAAAACGGTCGCTACATTTCCAAAAAGTTCTTATGGGCCCAAAGCAGACACCGTGTGCAAAAATTACCCTCAATTCTTCGTCCTCCGACTCCCCAACCGTTCTAAGTATACAAGCGTTCATTCTTTCGAAGAATGGCCAAAATCCCGTATACATCATGACGAAGTACTGAGTTCAATCCAAGACAGTCGCTCCATTTCCAAAAAGTACTTATGGGCCCAAAACGGACAACGTGTGCAAAAGTTACGCTCAATTCTTCGTACATCGACAATCCAAGCGTTCTAAATATGGAAGTGCTCATTCTTTCGAAAAATGGCTGAAATCCCTCATACGTCACGACGAAGCTGTGAGTTCAATCCAAAACGGTCCCTACATTTCCAAAAGTACTTATGGGCCCAAAGCAGACACCGTGTGCAAAAGTTACGCTCAATTCTTCGTCCGCCGACTCTCCAAGCGTTCTAAATATACAAGCGCTCATTCTTTCAAAGAATGGCCAAAATCCATCGTAAGTCACGACGAAGTTGTGAGTTCAATCCAAAACGGTCGCTACATTTCCAAGATGTACTTATGGGCCCAAAATGGACACGGTTTGCAAAAGTTACGCTCAATTCTTCGTACGCCGACAATCCAAGCTTTCCAAATATGCAAGTACTCATTCTTTCGAAAAATGGCTGAAATACCACATACGTCATGACGAAGTGGTGAGTTCAATCCAAAACGGTCGCTACATTTCCAAAAAGTTCTTATGTGCCCAAAGCGGACACCGTGTGCAAAAGTTACGCTCAATTCTTCGTCCGCCGACTCTCCAAGCGTTCTAAGTATAAAAGCGCTCATTCTTTCGAAGAATGGCCAAAATCCCTCGTATGTCACGACGAAGTAGTGAGTTCAATCCAAAACGGTCGCTACATTTCCAGAAAGTACTTATGGGACCAAAACGGACACCGTGTACAAAAGTTACGCTCAATTCATCGCACGTCGACAATCCAAGCGTTCCAAATATGCAAGTGCTCATTCTTTCGAAAAATGGCCGAAATCCTCATACGTCACGACAAAGTGGTGAGTTCAATCCAAAACGGTCGCTACATTTCCAAAAAGTTCTTATGGGCCCAAAGCGAACACCGTGTGCAAAAGTTACGCTCAATTCTTCGTCCGTCGACTCTCCAAGCATTCTAAGTATACAAGCGCTCATTCTTTCGAAGAATGGCCAAAATCTCTCGTACGTCACGACGAAGTAGTGAGTTCAATCCAAAACGGTCGCTACATTTCCAAAAAGTACTTATGGGCCCAAAGCGGACATCGTGTGCAAAAGTTACGCTCAGTTCTTCGTACGCCGACAATCCAAGCGTTCCAAATATGCAAGTGCTCATTCTTTCGAAAAATGGCCAAAATCCTTTATTCGTCACGACGAAGTGGTGAGTTCAATCCAAAACGGTCGCTACATTTCCAAAAAGTTCTTATGGGCCCAAAGCAGACACCGTGTGCAAAAGTTACCCTCAATTCTTCGTCCTCCGACTCCCCAACCGTTCTAAGTATACAAGCTTTCATTCTTTCGAAGAATGGCCAAAATCTCGTATACGTCATGACGAAGTAGTGAGTTCAATCCAAAATGGTCGCTAGATTTCCAAAAAGTACTTATGGGCCCAAAACGGACAACGTGTGCAAAAGTTACGCTCAATTCTTCGTACGCCGACAATCCAGGCGTTCCAAATATGGAAGTGCTCATTCTTTCGAAAAATGGCTGAAATCCCTCATACGTCACGACGAAGTTGTGAGTTCAATCCAAAACGATCCCTACACTTCCAAAAAGTACTTATGGGCCCAAAGCGGACACCGTGTACAAAAGTTACGCTCAATTCTTCGTACGCCGACAATCCAAGCATTCCAAATATGAAAGTGCTCATTCTTTCGAAAAATGGCCAAAATCCTTCATACGTCACGACGAAGTGGTGAGTTCAATCCAAAAGGGTCGCTACATTTCCAAAAAGTTCTTATGGGCCCAAAGCAGACACCGTGTGCAAAAATTACCCTCAATTCTTCGTCCTCCGACTCTCCAACCGTTCTAAGTATACAAGCGTTCATTCTTTCGAAGAATGGCCAAAATCCCGTATACATCATGACGAAGTAGTGAGTTCAATCCAAGACGGTCGCTCCATTTCCAAAAAGTACTTATGGGCCCAAAACGGACAACGTGTGCAAAAGTTACGCTCAATTCTTCGTACGCTGACAATCCAAGCGTTCTAAATATGGAAGTGCTCATTCTTTCGAAAAATGGCTGAAATCCCTCATACGTCACGACGAAGTGGTGAGTTCAATCCAAAACGGTCGCTACATTTCCAAAAAGTTCTTATGTGCCCAAAGCAGACACCGTGTGCAAAAGTTACCCTCAATTTTTCATCCTCCGACTCCCCAACCGTTCTAAGTATACAAGCGTTCATTCTTTCGAAGAATGGCCAAAATCCCGTATACATCAAAACGAAGTAGTGAGTTCAATCCAAGACGGTCGCTCCATTTCCAAAAAGTACTTATGGGCCCAAAATGGACAACGTGTGCAAAAGTTACGCTCAATTCTTCGTATGCCGACAATCCAAGCGTTCGAAATATGAAAGTGCTCATTCTTTCGAAAAATGGCTGAAATCCCTCATACGTCACGACGAAGTTGTGAGTTCAATCCAAAACGGTCCCTAAATTTCCAAAAGTACTTATGGGCCCAAAGCGGACACCGTGTGCAAAAAGGTACGCTCAATTCTTCGTCTGTCGACTGTCCATGCGTTCTAAGTATACAAGCGCTCATTCTTTCGAGGAATGGCCAAAATCCCTCGTACGTCACGATGAAGTGGTGAGTTCAATCCAAAACGGTCGCGACATTTCCAAAAAGTACTTATGGGCCCTAAACGGACACCATGTGCAAAAGTTACGCTCAATTCTTCGTTCGCCGACAATCCAAGCGTTCCAAATATGCAAGTGCTCATTCTTTCGAAAAATGGTCGAAATCCTTCATAAGTCACGACAAAGTGGTGAGTTCAATCCAAAACGGTCGCTACATTTTCAAAAAGTTCTTATGGGCCCAAAGCGGACACCGTGTGCAAAAGTTACGCTTAATTCTTCATCCGTCGACTCTCCAACCGTTCTAACTATACAAGCGTTCATTATTTCGAAGAATGGCCGAAATCCCTCGTACGTCACGTTGAAGTAGTGAGTTCAATCCAAACTGGTCGCTACATTTCCAAAAAGTACTTATGGGCCCAAAACAGACAACGTGTGCAAAAGTTACGTTCAATTCTTCGTACGCCGACAATCCAAGCATTCCAAATATGATATTGCTCATTCTTTCTAAAAATGGCCGAAATCCTTCATACATCATGACCAAGTGGTGAGTTCAATCTAAAACGGTCGCTACATTTCCAAAAAGTTCTTATGGGCTCAAAGCGGACACCGTGTGCAAAAGTTATGCTCAATTCTTCGTCCGCTGACTCTCCAAGCATTCTAAGTATACAAGCGCTCATTCTTTCAAAGAATGGCCAAAATCCCTCGTACGTCACGACGAAGTAGTGAGTTCAATCCAAAACGGTCGCTACATTTCCAAAAAGTACTTATGGGCCCAAAACGGACAACGTGTGCAAAAGTTACGCTCAATTCTTCGTACACTGACAATCTCAGCGTTCCAAATATGCAAGTGCTCATTCTTTTTGAAAAATGGCTGAAATCCCACATATGTCGCGACGAAGGGGTGAGTTCAATCCAAAACGGTCGCTACATTTCCAAAAAAGGACTTATGGGCCCAAAGCGGACACCGTGTGCAAAAGTTACGCCCAATTCTTCGTCTGCTGACTCTCCACGCGTTCTAAATATACAAGCGCTCATTCTTTCGAAAATAGGTCGAAATCCCTCGTACGTCACGACGAAGTGGTGAGTTCAATCCAAAACGGTCGCTACATTTCCAAAAAGTACTTATGGGACCAAAATGTACACCGTGTGCAAAAGTTACGCTCAATTCTTCGTGCGCTGACAATCCAAGCGTTCCAAATATGCAAGTGCTCATTCCTTCAAAAAATGGCCGAAATCCCTCATACGTCGCGACGAAGTGGTGAGTTCAATCCAATACGGTCGCTACATTTCCAAAAAGTTCTTATGGGCCCAAAACGGACACCGTGTTCAAAAGTTAAGCTCAATTCTTCGTCCGTCGACTCCCCAAGCGTTCTAAATATGCAAGTGCTCAATCTTTCAAAAAATGGCCAAAATCCCTAACACATCAACATGAAGTTGTGTGTTCAATCCAAAATGGTCGCTGCATTTCCAAAGAGAAGTTATCGGCCCAAAATGGACACCGTGTGCAAAAGTTACGCTCAATTATTGGTACGCCGACAATCCAAGCGTTCGAGATATGCACGTGCTCATTCATTCAAAAATGGCCGAAATCCATCATACGTCACGACGAAGTGGTGAGTTCAATCCAAAACGGTCGCTACATTTCCAAAAGCACTTATGGTCCCAAAACGGACACCGTGTGCAAAAGTTATGCTCAATTCTTCGTACGCCGACAATCCAAGGGTTCCAAAAATGCAAGTGCTCATTCCTTCGAAAAATGACGAAATCCCTCATACGTCACGATGAAGTGTTGAGCTCATTCTAAAACGGTCGCCACATTTCCAAAAAGTTCTTACGGGCCAAAAATGGACACCGTGTGAAAAAGTTCCGCTCAATTCTTCGTCCGCTAACTCTCCAAGCGTTCTAAATATACAAGTGCTCAATCTTTCGAAAAATGGCCAAAATCCCTCACACGTCAAGATGAAGTTGTGTGTTCAATCCAAAACGGTCGCTGCATTTCCAAAAAGTACTTATTGGCCCAAAACGGACACCGTGTGCAAAAGTTACGCTGAATTATTCGTACGCCAACAATCCAAGCGTTCCAGATATGAAAGTGCTCATTCTTTCAAAAAATGGCCGAAATCCCTCATAAGTCACGATGAAGTGGTGAGTTCAATCCAAAACGGTCGCTACATTTCCAAAAAGTACTTATGGGCCCAAAACGGACATCGTGTGCAAAAGTTACGCTGAATTCTTCGTACGCCGACAATCCAAGCGTTCCAAATATGCAAGTCCTCATTCTTTCGAAAAATGGCCGAAATCCCTCATACTTCACGACGAAGTGGTGAGTTCAATCCAAAACGGTCGCTACACTTCCAAAAAGTTCTTGTGGGCCCAAAACAGACACCGTGTACAAAAGTTACGCTCAATTATTCGTAAACCAACATTCCAAGCGTTCCGGATATGCAAGTGCTCATTCTTTCAAAAGATGGCCGAAATCCCTCATACGTCACGACGAAGTGGTGAGCTCAATCAAAAATGGTCCCTACATTTCCAAAAAGTTCTTATGGGCCCAAAACGGACACCGTGTGCAAAAGTTACACTCAATTCTTCGTACGCCGACAATCCAAGCGTTCCAATTATGCAAGTGCTCAGTCTTTCGAAAAATGTTCGAAATCCCTAATACGTCATGACGAAGTGGTGAGCTCAATCTTAAACGGTCGCTACATTTCTAAAAAGTTCTTATGGGCCCAAAGCAGACACCGTGTGCAAATGTTACGCTCAATTCTTCGTCCGCCGACTCTCCAAGCGTTCTAAGTATACAAGCGCTCATTCTTTCGAAGAGTGGCCAAAATCCCTCATACGTCACGGTGAAGTAGTGAGTTCAATCCAAAACGGTCGCTACATTTCCAAAAAGTACTTATGGGCCCAAAACGGACACCGTGTGCAAAAGTTACGCTCAATTTTTTGTCCTTCGACTCTCCAAGCGTTCTAAGTATACAAGCGCTCATTCTTTCGAAAAATGGCTAAAATCCCTCATACGTCACGGTGAAGTAGTGAGTTCAATCCAAAACGGTCGCTACATTGCCAAAAAGTACTTATGGGCCCAAAATGGACACCGTGTGCAAAAGTTACGCTCAATTCTTCGTGCGCCGACAATCCAAGCGTTCCAAATATGATATTGCTCATTCTTTCGAAAAATGGCCGAACTCCCTCATACGTCACGACGAAGTGGTGAGTTCAATCTAAAATGGTCGCTACATTTCCAAAAAGATCTTATGGGCCCAAAACGGACACCGTGTGCAAATGTTACGCTCAATTCCTCGTCCGCCAACTCTCCAAGCGTTCTAATTATACAAGCGCTCATTCTTTCGAAGAGTGGCCAAAATCCCTCATACGTCACGATGAAGTAGTGAGTTAAATCCAAAACGGTCGCTACATTTCCAAAAAGTACTTATGGGCCCAAAATGGACACCGTGTGCAAAAGTTACGCTCAATTCTTCGTGCGCCGACAATCCAAGCGTTCCAAATATGATATTGCTCATTCTTTCAAAAAATGGCCGAACTCCCACATACGTCACGACGAAGTGGTGAGTTCAATCTAAAATGGTCGCTACATTTCCAAAAAGATCTTATGGGCCCAAAACGGACACCGTGTGCAAATGTTATGCTCAATTCCTCGTCCGCCGACTCTCCAAGCGTTCTAAATATACAAGCGCTCATTCTTTCGAAGAATGGCCAAAACCCCGCGTACGTTACGACGAAGTTGTGAGTTCAATCCAAAACGGTCGCTACATTTCGAAAAAGTACTTATGGGCCCAAAGCGGACAGCGTGTGCAAAAGTTACGCTCAATTCTTCGTACGCCGACAATCCAAGCATTCCAATTATGCAAGTGCTCAGTCTTTCGAAAAATGTCCAAAATCCCTAATACGTCACGATGAAGTGGTGAGCTTAATCTTAAACGGTCGCTACATTTATAAAAAGTTCTTATGGGCCCAAAGCGGACACCGTGTGCAAACGTTACGCTCAATTCTTCGTCCGTCGACTCTCCAAGCGTTCTAAGTATACAAGCGCTCATTCTTTCGAAGAGTGGCCAAAATCCCTCATACGTCATGATGAAGTAGTGAGTTCAATCCAAAACGGTCGCTACATTTCCAAAAAGTACTTATGGGCCCAAAACGGACACCGTGTGCAAAAGTTACGCTCAATTCTTCGTGCGCCGACAATCCAAGCATTCCAAATATGCAAGTGCTTATTCTTTTGAAAAATAGTCAACATCCTTCATACGTCACGACAAATTGGTGAGTTCAATCCAAAGCGGTCGCTACATTTCCAAAAAGTTCTTATGGGCCCGAAGCGGACACCGTGTGCAAAGGTTACGCTTGATTCTTCGTCCGTCGACTCTCCAAGCGTTCTAAGTATACAAGCGCTCAATCTTTCGAAGAATGGCCAAAATCCCTCGTACGTCACGACGAAGTAGTGAGTTCAATCCAAAATGGTCGTTACATTTCGAAAAAGTACTTATGGGCCCAAAACGGACACCGTGTGCAAAAATTATGCTCAATTGTTCGTACGCCGACAATCCAAGCGTTCCAAATATGATATTGCTCATTCTTTCGAAAAATGGCCGAACTCCCTCATACGTCACGACGAAGTGGTGAGTTCAATCTAAAATGGTCACTACATTTCCAAAAAGTTCTTATGGGCCCAAAACGGACACCGTGTGCAAATGTTACGCTCAATTCCTCGTCCGCCGACTCTCCAACCGTTCTAAATATACAAGCGCTTATTCTTTCGAAGAATGGCCAAAACCCCTCGTACGTTACGACGAAGTTGTGAGTTCAATCCAAAATGGTCGCTACATTTCGAAAAAGTACATTTGGGCCCAAAACGGACACCGTGTGCAAAAGTTACGCTCAATTCTTTGTACGCCGACAATCCAAGCGTTCCAAATATGCAAGTGCTCATTGTTTTAAAAAATGGCTGAAATCCCTCTTATGTCAAGACGAAGTGGTGAGTTCAATCCAAAACGGTCGCTACATTTCCAAAAAGTACTTATGGGCCCAAAACGGACACCGTGTGCAAAAGTTACGCTCAATTCTTCGTGCGCCGACAATCCAAGCGTTCCAAATATGCAAGTGCTCATTCTTTCAAAAAATGGCCGAAATCCCTCATACGTCACGACGAAGTGATGAGTTCAATCCAAAACGATCGCTACATTTCCAAAAAGTTCTTGTGGGCCCAAAACGGACACCGTGTGCAAAAGTTACTCTCAAATATTCGTAAGCCGACATTCCAAGCGTTCCGGATATGCAAGTGCTCATTCTTTCAAAAAATGGCCGAAATCCTTCATACGTCACGACGAAGTGGTGAGCTCAATCCAAAACGGTCCCTACATTTCCAAAAAGTTCTTATGGGCCCAAAACGGACACCGTGTGCAAAAGTTACGCTCAATTCTTCATACGCTGACAATCCAAGCGTTCCAATTATGCAAGTGCTCATTCTTTCGAAAAATGGCCGAAATCCCTAATACGTCACGACGAAGTGGTGAGCTCAATCTAAAATGGTCGCTACATTTGCAAAAAGTTCTTGTTGTCCCAAATCGGACTCCGTGTTCAAAAGTTGCGCTCAATTCTTCGTCCGCCGACTCTCCAAGCGTTCTAAATATACAAGTGCTCAATCTTTCGGAAGATGGCCAAAATCCCTCACATGTCAAGATGAAGTTTTGTGTTAATCCAAAACGGTCGCTGCATTTCAAAAAAGTACTTATCGGCCAAAAATGGACACCGTGTGCAAAAGTTATGCCCAATTATTCCTACGCCGACAATCCAAGCGTTCCAGATATGCAAGGGCTCATTCTTTAAAAAAATGGCTGAAATCCCTCATACGTCACGACGAAGTGGTGAGGTCGCTACATTTCCAAAAAGTACTTATGGGCCCAAAATGGACACCGTGTGCAAAAGTTACGCTCAATTCTTCGTACGCCGACAATCCAAGCGTTCCAAAAATGCAAGTGCTCATTCTTTCGAAAAATGGCCAAAATCCCTCATACGTCACGATGAAGTGGTGAGCTCAAACTAAAACGGTCGCTACATTTCCAAAAAGTTCTTACGGGCCAAAGATGGACGTCGTGTGCAAAAGTTACGCTCAATTCTTGGTGCGCCGACAATCCAAGCGTTACAAAGATGCAAGTGCTCATTCCTTTGAAAAATGGCCGAAATCCCTCATACGTCACGACAAGGTGGTGAGTTCAGTCCAAAATGGTCGCTACATTTCCAAAAAGTTCTTATGGGCCCAAACCGGACACCGTGTGCAAAAGTTACGCTCAATTTTTCGTCCGCTGACTCTCCAAGCATTCTAAATATGCAAGTGCTCAATCTTTCAAAAAATGGCCAAAATCCCACACACGTCAAGATGAAGTTATGTGTTCAATCCAAAACGGTCGCTGCTTTTCCAAAAAGTACTTATAGGCCAAAAACGGACACCTTGTGCAAAAGTTACGCTGAATTATTCGTACGCCGACAATCCAATCGTTCCGGACATGCAAGTGCTCATTCTTCCAAAAAATGGTCGAAATCCCTCTTACGTCATGATGAAGTGGTGAGTTCAATCCAAAACGGTCGCTACATTTCCAAAAAGTTCTTGTGGACCCAAAACGGACTCCGTGTGCAAAAGTTACGCTCAATTCTTCATACCCCGACAATCCAAGCGTTCCAAAAATGTAAGTGCTCATTCTTTTGAAAAATGGCCGAAATCCCTCATACGTCACGATGAAGTGGTGAGCTCAATCTAAAACGGTCGCTACATTTCCAAAAAGTTCATACGGGCCGAAAACGGACACCGTGTACAAAAGTTACGCTCAATTCTTCGTGCGCCGACAATCCAAGCGTTCCAAACATGCAAGTGCTCATTCCTCCGAAAAATGGCCGAAATCCCTCATACGTCATGACTATGTGGTGAGTTCAATCCAAAACGGTCGCTACATTTCCAAAAAGTTCTTATGGGCCCAAACCGGACACCGTGTGCAAAAGTTACGCTCAATTCTTCGTCCGCCGACCCTCCAAGCGTTCTAAATATGCAAGTGCTCAAACTTTCGAAAAATGGCCAAAATCCCTCACACGTCAAATGAAGTTGTGTATTCAATCCAAAACGGTCGCTGCATTTCCAAAAAGTACTTATCGGCCCAAAACGGACACCGTGTGCAAAAGTTACGCTGAATTATTCGTACGTCGACAATCCAAGCGTTCCGGACATGCAAGTGCTCATTCTTCCAAAAAATGGCCGAAATCCCTCATACGTCACGACGAAGTGGTGAGTTAAATCCAAAACGGTAACTACATTTCCAAAAAGTTCTTGTGGGCCCAAAACGGACACCGTGTGCAAAAGTTACGCTCAATTCTTCATACCCTGACAATCCAGGCGTTCCAAAAATGCAAGTGCTCATTCATTTGAAAAATGGCCGAAATCCCTCATACGTCACGATGAAGAGGTGAGCTCAATCTAAAACGGTTGCGACATTTCCAAAAAGTTCATACGGGCCGAAAATGGACACCGTGTGCAAAAGTTACGCTCAATTCTTCGTGCGCCGACAATCCAAGCGTTCCAAACAGGCATGTGCTCATTCCTCTGAAAAATGGCCGAAATCCCTCATACGTCATGACTAAGTGGTGAGTTCAATCCAAAACGGTCGCTACATTTCCAAAAAGTTCTTATGGGCCCAAACCGGACACCGTGTGCAAAAGTTACGCTCAATTCTTCGTCCGCCGACTCTCCAAGCGTTCTAAATATGCAAGTGCTCAACCTATCGAAAAATGGCCAAAATCCCTCACACGTCAAATGAAGTTGTGTGTTCAATCCAAAACGGTCGCTGCATTTCCAAAAAGTACTTATCGGCCCAAAACGGACACCGTATGCAAAACTTACGCTGAATTATTCGTACGCCGACAATCCAAGCGTTCCGGATATGCAAGTGCTCATTCTTCCAAAAAATGGCCGAAATCCCTCATACGTCACGATGAAGTGGTGAGTTCAATCCAAAACCGTCGCTACATTTCCAAAAAGTACTTATGGGCCCAAAACGGACACCGTGTGCAAAAGTTACGCTCAATTCTTCGTGCGTCGACAATCTAATCGTTCCAAATATGCAAGTGCTCATTCCTTTAAAAAATGGCTGAAATCCCTCATACGTCACGATGAAGTGGTGAGTTCCATCCAAAACGGTCGCTATGTTTCGAAAATGTTCTTATGGGCCCAAAACGGACACCGTGTGCAAAAGTTACGCTCAATTATTCGTCGGTCGACTCTCCAAGCGTTCTAAATATGCAAGTGCTCAATCATTTAAAAAACGGTGAAAATCCCTCACACGTCAAGATGAAGTTGTGTGTTCAATCCAAAACGGTCGCTGCATTTCCAAAAAGTACTTATCGGCCCAAAATGGATACCGTATACAAAAGTCACTCAATTATTCGTACGTCGACAATTCAAGCGTTCCAGATATGCAAGTGCTCATTCTTTCAAAAAATGGCCAAAATCCCTCATACTTCACGACGAAGTGGTGAGTTCAATCCAAAACGGTCGCTACATTTCCAAAAAGTATTTATGTGCCCAAAACGGACACCGTGTACAAAAGTTACGCTCAATTCTTCGTACGCCGACAATCCAAGCGTTCCAAAAATGCAGGTGCTCATTCTTTTGAAAAATGGCCGAAATCCCTCATACGTCACGATGAAGTGGTGAGCTCAATCTAAAACGGTCGCTACATTTCCAAAACGTTCATACGGGACGAAAATGGACACCGTGTGCAAAAGTTATGCTCAATTCTTCATGCGCCGACAATCCAAGTATTCCAAACATGCAAGTGCTCATTCCATCGAAAAATGGCCAAAATCCCTCGTATGTCACGATGAAGCTGTTAGTTCAATCCAAAACGGTCGCTACATTTCGAAAAAGTACTTATGG